>NW_015548200.1:14978-48990 GCF_001515605.1 Sinocyclocheilus anshuiensis
ACACATCTGAATATTTGGGTTGAAGTGTTCTGGAACAGTGTTGTAAATACAACTTAACCACTGATTTCTAGTCGTGTCCTTCCAAAAGAGCCGGCGGCTTGAGTGAGCGGCGGCTGGAGGGCTAGAGTGAGCGGAGGCCGGCGGGCTTTCGGCAATCACATGTGATGACCCCGGGCTGGACTCCGCTTTGTCCACGGTGAAAGCCGATCCGGCGATCCACAGCGCGAAGTTGATGTATTTCCTCAGCGACCAGCATGGATCAGCTCTAGGCATGACGAAGCGGATATCGTCCTCTTTTGGAAGGCCAAACAAAGTAGTTTCGCTTTCACAACGAAACACACAGCAACAACAATACTACAGCGAGAATCAAAGTTACGCCGCCTTTCTTTGCGTGAACATTGGGCGGTGTTATGCTAATCTTCCCACATCGTGACGTAGACATGTGGGGGCGTGTTAGAATGAACCGTTTTAGGTAGGCGTGATTGACTCTGAACTTTTATAAAGAATATCTCTTTGGATTTGAGACTTTAGTCTTTGCAACTTTACAGATCTTATTTATTCACCAAGAGCTTGTAACACTCCAAAGAGAAAGGAAAAATTGAAATCGCATCATATGACCCCTTTAAATGCTGCTTGAAATTCTGCGTTTTGTTTGAGCATGTGATATCGCTGTTTACAAGGTCACTTAGCTGCTGGGGCTTAGCATCTTTGTGTTTACTGTTATCCAGAGTTAATGTGTGGAACAGTTTAAAGGATTAACTATTTGCCCTGTAGGTGGTCAGTTCATGTGCTTTGTGCAGGAAATATGTCAGTCATTTAGGTCTGTCTGTATGTCCGACTTTGTGTTATGCTTGGTATACAGTTCTTCACATTTGGCGTCTGCTACCTGGCAATTCTTCATTGTCCTCTGTAGAGGACATTTGCTTGTAGTGAATTTCTCTGAGATCATACCAGTCTTAAGTCATAATGCATCTTAAAGACTTCCTGGGCTTGTCAGCAATACCAAATGCGCCTCTGGTTTAGACATGACAACTCCATGGTTTTTCTAATGTCTGAGATCAAGATATCGCAGATTTTATGAAAGAAGAGTAGCAATGTATATTACATGTAATTATCAGTTGTATTTAATTGAACTAAATAAACAAAGGCAAAATGTAGTTTCCAAACAGGTCATTATCAAGATGCATTTTTTCTTTCTCTTTTGGAGAGATGCTACAAGTGAAAAGGCCAACTTTGACATGTTATATAATATATTAGGGCTGTCGCGATTCGTTGATTTTATTCGACTATTAGATTTTTAAAAATCCTCAACTTCATTTTGCTCGCGTCGACTAACCGGCAAAATACCGGAAGTGGCGCATTTCACGGACGAGAATCCATAAAGCACATTATTAGACTGTTTCCCAAGGCTGCATGATATATTAAACACATTTAAAATCATAATTAAAACATATTCTTTTAATTACAGTGACTATAGCATTTCTGTCCTAAAGAAATGGCCAAATATTAAAGATTAAGTGGACAAATATATTTTTTTTTTTTTTCAGAAATACTGCACATTTACATTTTTCTACTAAATAAATTCTGGTAAATAACATTTCTGGTAAATACTCCTTTAAAAAGTGTTTTTTGATTATAATTGTATTATTAGTAGACTAGAACACGTGGATATGTTGAGCAGAATTTTTGTTTTATTATTATTATTATATATTTTTTGTATCACATACTTTTTTTTTTTTTTTTATATTAATTGAGACTTGTACTAGAAGTTGAGATTTCTGTACCAAAACTGGGATTTTGATTAAATTCCTATTAAATGCGTGCACTACTAATTTGTGTGTGTACTAGTACTCAGTGTTCAAAGACAAACAAAATATTCCAGAACCTAGAAATTGTTTGGGGAAGTGTGGTCATGAAGCATCAGGGTTAGTCACTTTACACAAAGTCAGAGAGATTGATAAAATCCTGCAGGAGTCAAGGCTCGTCAGACTGCTTCTTTTGTTCTGTCTTTCATTGACCTTTAATGCAGGACAGATGTCATTGATCATTCTGCCTAGCCATGTGATCGCTTGATCATCGGTGTCCAGGACAGTGCTGACAGGTGCACGGAGGGCTTGCCCTCGAATCACATTTTGCAAGTTTGTCTGTTCAATGTTAGTTCTTTATTATAATAAAGGCTTATTCTTACTACTGAGATCTGGATTCACAGTCGCAAAATGACCTGGAGAGTTTTGTAATGGCACACAGCACACATTTTCTCAATGATATGACTGGAAAAAAACACTGTCTCTTCCAATATAAGTTTGCTTGAGCACTGTTGACTTTCCATGGCAGTGAAATTTGTGTTGTCTAAATGCATTATAAAAGGTGCCCTCTGACAATAATTGCTATTGAATCATGTGCTAGTGCTTAAAGGTGAAAAGTTAGTCACTATAAGGATGTTGGCAAGACTAATATATGTGCATGGCTATAAGTGAGAAATACTGCTTTTGGTTTTTTATGTTACTTACCTGTAAGATCAGTGAAGAAACAGAGTTATACAAAAGTGCAGAGTGGGACATGTCCCAAATAAGCTAAGAGGAGGGGGATTTTGTTGTTATTTGAAAATGAAGAGTACATGTGGTTTGACTGAAAAGCAAGTCTGTAATTAAAATTGGTTGTACAGTTTCCTTAATCATTAGATCAGTGGCTTGTAACCAGGGAGCCTCAGCAAACATCCAAGAGGGATGGAGGATGACTTAAAATCTTTTAAATTAATCAATTGTTATTAATATATCAAAATAATCTAACTCTAAATTAAAATGCTAAAAAAGCATAATTTTTTTTTTTTTAAGAATATAGTAGTAATATATAGTAGTTTTTATTTAAGAACATGCAGTTCTTGAAACTGGGATCACAAAATGAATTGTGGTTATTAAATGTAAAATATGAACACTTTCAGTTTCTGTTAATAAAAAAGTTAACAAGCTAGAAAACAAGCAGCTTTGTCATAATTACAGCAGAAAGGCAGAAAATCTTATAATGTGGATCGTTTGATTATTGTATTGGACAATGCACGGCGTTTGAATAAAAAAAAATGTTAAGAACCACTGCTTTTGACCCAACTTTAAAAATGTTTGTTTGTTTCATTTTTTTGTCCTGCCTGTTTACATTAACGTAAGACATAACCGACTTTATTTAGATCAGTACCTTGTCATTACAGACAGCTTGACTGAATTTTGAAACGTATTTGCCTATTTATGCACATTAGTCACATCACTAACAGACATATGTTAGTTACTTTATTGTATGCTAGATGTTTTACCAGTGTTGTCACAGTGTTATTTCCCTGCGGGGATGGGATTCCAAGGTACTAGCACAATGAGGTAAATTTTAAATCACTCGAATATCCAAAAACGGCTTTACAGCGTAGCTATTTAGCTTAAGTAGTTGTTGTGAAAGCAAACATGACTATATTGTGAGTAGTTTTAATTCAATACTGCCCACTTCTACTTCAGATTACTGAGTTTAGTGTGTCAGGTTGATTGCAGTGTATTCAGATTTCCCACAGCCAAAATAAAATCTCAATTTAAGGAGTGAAATGTGGACTTTAGCAGAGGGAATGGGCTAGTGGCCCGGTAGGCTTTAACAGATGGACAGAAACGGGACCTGTAGGTATAGCAGGGGGATGGAGAGCGGACCTGTGGTGGCTATAGAAGCAGAGACGAGACCGTGCGGAAGGGGACAAGATCTGTGGCGGAGGACGTGAGATTCATCAAGGTAGTCAGCAGAAGTGTGCGCCCATCTCTCCGGATGCTTTTGTACATTCTGTGCTTGAGCGTGTATGAGAATTTGCTCAGAGTCACATGATGATATGTTCCCTGTCAGTGAATTATGTGTGCGCCAGAGCTTTCTTTGTGTCTGTTTATATATGTGTGTGTGTGTGTGTGTGTGTGTGTGTGTGTGTAAAGACAACACAGTCAATGATATTTTCACCACCACTGAGCCGTGTGCATGTTTATCTCCCATTCTCTGTGTATCGTGTCAAACATTTACATCTCATTGAATTTCAAATATCAGCAGGAATGGTAATAGGGCATAGTAATGAGACTGGGCTCCTACTGTTATGCTAATTTAGAAAGACTCCACTTCAGTGCGCCCCTCCCCTCCCCAACTTTAGAATGCTACACTGAGCCTTTCTTGCCGCTCTCTCAGATGTGGCATTAACATTTTCATTCAGAAGTGATTTTGCTTCATTCTAATGTTTTATCTTCATCAGTGTCGTTTTGGCATTGAACAGGTTCTGGTTGTGCCGACCTACGACACGCACCGCAGCAGGTGTTTCAGTGGATGAAGTACAAGAGATCAGTTTAGCCCTGATGTTAAAGTCCTGCTTGAATTTCCATTGAATGGAGTAAATATTTGATTGTTCTTCACAGGTGGATGAATACCCGACTGTGTATAGGGAAGAGCAGACTGACCGACAAGAAGTGCCTGAGGAGGAGGAAACTGAGGAGCAGGACCGCTTTCAGGTTAAAGAATTAGAGGAGGTAAAGAATGGCTGCTTCAGATATTGTTTAGTGCTGTGTTCGATACATCGATACTAGGGCTGGGTATCGATTCAGATGTCCCGATTCGATTTAGATTCGCAAGCACTCGATTCGATTCTCGATTTTTTGATTACGTTAAGTGAATATAGTTTTAATACAAATGCTATTGATATTTCTAAAAAATGAACAGTAAACATCAGTTTACAAATGGTGAATTAATAAAAAGAAATTAAGAACCACATTGCCTGTATTTTAAACATATTCTTTTTTTTTTGTATAGGGTCCTCTTTTAAACAATAATAGGGCCCTATAAAATGTTCTTATTTTTTCTGGTAATCAGATGAAGGCATAAAACATTAATTTAATTTTTACTAATCAAATGAAAATTAAACCCTTTTATTTTTTGGCAAACAAAGTGCTGCACAACAGAGGTTTACTGTTAAAATTAAAAAGAAAACAGATGTGATTATTCCTTTAAAAATAAAGATTTATTAATATTTATTAGCAGTAGTAGCATCGAGTCTTAAAACTGCTAAATAGTAATATATTCTGACAGTTTCTTAACGTTAAATTAAACTTTTATTTTGACGGGTTGCCGTGAGGAACTTGCAGCTGCTGTGTATATGATATGATGGTAGTTTTCTCAAATGAAATGGTAAAATGCTAAGGAAGTGACTCTCAGAGCAGCTGGAGATGACATTCGTGTTCATATCATCATATAGTGAGACATTTATTTGTTTTATTAATAAAAGTTCTATGTTTTATATATAGGCTAAAGTGAGTTTGACGTTGTATTTTGTTGTTGCATTCAAGCAATTGACGCCGAACTGCCCCTATTTGAAAGTGAAAGTAAAATGCGCATGCCGTTTTTACAAGCTATTTAAAAGCGAAGGAAAGCGAGGAAAAGAGGGAAAATTCAAACGAACTAAAAACGAACAATTGCTTCACGCCGAATTGCCGCTATTTCAAAGTGAAAGTATTTATATAATATTGTTGCACGTGTGCAGCAGTGGACCGCGCTTAATTTGAATACAAAAACACTGTTTAAAATGGAGTAGAAAAGTGTGAGGTTTCTAAAAAAATAATGAATAGAGCATAACATATACTATAGTCTACAACAGGGTTTCTCAAACCTCTCCATGAAGTACCCCCAGCACTGCACGTTTTGTATGTCTCCCAATCTCTGTAAGTCTACAACAGGGTTTCTCAAACCTCTCCATGAAGTACCCCCAGCACTGCACGTTTTGTATGTCTCCCAATATCTGACACACCCACTTCAGGTCTTGCAGTCTCCACTAATGAGCTGATGAGTTGAATCAGGTGTGATAGATGAGGGAGACATACAAAATATGCAGGGCAGGGGGTACTCCAGGACAGGTTTGAGAACCACTGGTCTACAACAAGGTTTAATCTGGCCGCAGAGCAACACAACTGGGTTGCCTACGTAATCCACGAAACAGAGCTTCACACTTGCGCAATACGGAAATATCTGATAAGTGTGTTACTTATCTTTGTCAACCTGGCAACCATGTGCACACTAGGGCTGTCGCGATTCGTCGATTTTATTCGACTATTCGATTTTTAAAAATCCTTGACTTCATTTTGCTCGCGTCAACTAACTGGCAAAATACCGGAAGTGGCGCATTTCACGGACGAGAATCCATAAAACACATTAGACTGTTTCCCAAGGCTGCATGATATATTAAACCCATTTAAAAATCATAATTAAGCATAATTGTGAATTCACAAACGCTACGATTTAATTAAATAATTATATGCGATGCAGTTCTAATACAGTATATGCGCTTTAATTATTTACATGCGTGTAGGATAAGGACGTGCGTCACACAGCAGCTCCTTTCACAGTAGTTCCACAGGAACTGTTATCATTTACATGTGTAGAGCATCTCAAACTCCATCTCTGCATGTTGTTGTGAGTGGGTTTATTATAACGTTCATCTGGGAACGCAACATGCTCCATTTCATCAGATTTGTAAGGTAAATCATTTATAAATCTACGCAAACTCAGGAGAATACATCGCGGTTTCAAAATAAAAGCTCAAACCCTCACTCTGAGTTTACACTTTTTGATGTCCACATATTCAAGAAATTACAGTGGCTATAGCATTTCTGTCATAAAGAAATGGCCAAATATTAAAGATTAAGTGGACATTTGAATGAAATAGTGCTTGGTCAATATTAAACAAGGATTAGATGTGTAAAAATAATCATCAGGCCGTTGCCCAACGTAATACATTATGTATTTTAACATAATACATTATGTATTTTAACAGTTTTGTTCAATAAAACCATGAGATTACTCGCTTTTGATACTTTATTTGAACTAATTATTATTGCCTCATTGCTATTATATATGTATTTTAAGTAATTTTAAAGGCTATTGTTCACTTCTATTTTTATTACCACAAAAAAATTAATTATAATTATAGGGTCCTATGAAATCCGTTTTATTTTCATTTTTCTATACTCTGTTTTAGTGGTTAAATGACATTTTATTAATCAAAAAGCCTGTCTAATTAATTGAGTTTTACAGTTTTATCTTTACCAAATTCTGTTTTCCATTATTTTCTGGATTCCATTTTAATGGTTCCATTAAATTTTAATAATCAAAAGCATCTCCAATTAATTTATTTTTTTTTATTTTTTATTTTCTTTTATTTATTTTTTTCAGAAATACTGCACATTTACATTTTTCTCCTAAATAAATTCTGGTAAATAACATTTCTGGTAAATACTCCTTTAAAAAGTGTTTTTTGATTATAATTTTATTATTAGTAGACTAGAACACGTGGATATGTTGTCATTCTTACACTATAATACTGAACTTTGATTTCAGTGATTTGGACTATGAGATGGACACTTGCTTCTTGCATTAATGGTTAAATTAAATGTCATTAATGAAAAAGCCTGTCTAATTAATTGAGTTTTACAGTTTTATCTTTACCAAATTCTGTTTTCCATTATTTTCTGGATTCCATTTTAATGGTTCCATTAAATTTTAATAATCAAAAGCATCTCCAATTAATTTATTTTTTTTTATTTTTTATTTTCTTTTATTTATTTTTTTCAGAAATACTGCACATTTACATTTTTCTCCTAAATAAATTCTGGTAAATAACATTTCTGGTAAATACTCCTTTAAAAAAAATTTTTTTATTATAATTTTATTATTAGTAGACTAGAACACGTGGATATGTTGTCATTCTTACACTATAATACTGAACTTTGATTTCAGTGATTTGGACTATGAGATGGACACTTGCTTCTTGCATTCTATGTTGCACTTTACTTTTGCTTTAAAAAAGGATTTCATAGAAATTTGGATTTCATTTGGTTTAATAAAATATAGTTTAATAAAATATTATTAAGTAAAATAGTTGTGTTTTTTGGTGGGAAATTAATCGTTTAGATTAATCGACAAATTAATCGATAGATTAATCGAAATAAAAATAGTTGTTAGTGGCAGCTCTAGTGATTTGGACTATGAGATGGACACTTGCTTCTTGCACTCTATATTGCACTTTACTTTTGCTTTAAAAAAGGATTTCATAAAAATTTGGATTTCATTTAGAGTTAGTGATTTGGACTATGAGATGGACACTTGCTTCTTGCACTCTATATTGCACTTGACTTTTGCTTTAAAAAAAGGAATTCATAGAAATTTGGATTTCATTTGGTTTAATAAAATATAGTTTAATAAAATATTCTTAAGTAAAATAGTTGTTTATTTTGCGGGAAATTAATAGTTTAGATTAATCGACAAATTAGTCGGTAGATTAATCAAAATAAAAATAGTCGTTAGTGGCAGCCCTAGTGCACACGCTCTCTCTCCACTGTGGATAAACGCACCTGCTTTCAGAAAACACTGGTAAGCTTGCAGTTTAGCGATCTCCACTTCAATATTCTATTCTCAGAAAAGTGTAATTCATCAAGTGTTAATTTATATGAGAGAGAGGCTGTATATGTATGAATTACCACCGTTTTGCCTCATTTCTCAATTAACAGTGAAGCTGTGGCTTTAAGTCCTTTAGAAACAATGATGTTACCAGCTACTTGTTGAGAAAGATAATGTAGCTCTTAAGCGATTAAGCTATTTTATTGATAAAATTGCAGGGCAGCGCTTATAAGTTTGTGTTGCTGAATGCCTGAGTGCAGCCGCAGCGTGATCTGTGTGAGTGACTGAGCGTGAGATACAGTGAAGACAGCGCATTAGTTTAGAACTCTTCTAATTTTTAGTTTTAGTTTTTAAACGTAGAGAGTGTGTTAATTTGTGCAATGATAACCTACCAGCAATGTAAAGATGATTTTTTTAAAATATATTATTATGAGTACATTACAATATAAATTTATTAGAACAAGTACATTATTATTTATGGGCTTAAAAACAATTTGCAAACAATCAGAATGTTGTACCTGGTGGGGAGTGCCCAATGTAAACATGAAACATATGCCATTACCTATATTGTACTGTGGTAGAGTTATGGAGGCCCTTCATAATGCAGAGGTCTAATAGTTAGCAATTAGTATAACTATAATTGCTAATAGTTAGCAATGGCACTATAGTATGCAGTGTTTAATAAACAGCTATTTTACTAAATTCTGCTGAGGTGAAATTCAGTGCAGTGAAATTCCTGTATCATGATACGTATCGTATCGTGACTTTGCTGGTGATACACAGCCCTAATAATGTTTGCTCTTATCTTTCATGGAGATGCTTAAAGTCACACAGTATGAGTCTGATGATATATATATTCTCTATGTTTCAGGTGGAGAATGAAAACGATCCAGAGGCTGAGCTGGACACTGATGTAAAAGAGGAGTCCGATGAGGAGGAGGAAGATGTTGAAGAATCCGGCCGCCTGCGATTTAAGACAGAGCGCAAAGATGACACAGTGGTCAGACTCTCTGATGCCACCAGTAAAAGAAGGAACATCCCAGATACATTAGGTTAGTTACAGACAAATGAAGCACCTTTTTGTACTGTTATAGGTATAAAAATCTTACATAAGCCCCTAAGAAAAAAACTGGACAGTAATTGTTTCTCATGTGGACGTAAGATATTTTCAGCATTTACAGGAGTTAGTCTATTATTTTATTGCCATCCGAATCCAGAATAACAGTGTTTTTCTCCCACCACCCGTGTAAAAATCCCCCGCCGAATTACCTACTGTTTTTTTTTTGTGTGGTAAAGTAATTGCCGTTCGAATCCACATCTCTGAGTTTACAAGAAGAAATCGGTGCAAAATTCACTGTTTAAATCGTTTTTGACCACTGCCGAACACCGTACGTTAACTGTTGCACTTTTCTGTCATTTGCAAGCATATTTATTACTGAAATAATGGGGGAAGTATTTACAAGACCAATATTTCGTAACTGCTTCACCACAGATACTGGGAGTTGTTAAGAACAAAAAGAAGAAAGAGGAAAAGCACGTGAACATTTGAAATGGGTCATTATTATGGCAGCGATTATATACATAAAAATATAAACCGAGCAGCTTTGTGTTTATCTTATGTAAATAAGAGGTTGCATTAGCTTATTTCTCCTAATCTCAACATTTTTAATGACATTCATCATTTTGCAAGAGATTTTGCAAAACCATTTCAAATGCGTCTATTTTCCTATTTTTGAACAGGCAATTTAAATGATCACATAATAAAAATGATATTGTTGTTCTGTTATTAAATTAAATATGAATTTATTCTTATTATTCCAAGCCTATGACATTTTATTTACAGCAGACAATCATGCGACTGACCACAAGAGCAGCGCATTCCCAGGTTTGTAGGATCCCAGAACTCACTTCTCCACTGTGAATAAATTGACATCTGAATCCATGAGTTTTATCACTGAGGTGCCATGTAAATTTATTTTTACAGATGTCCACATGAAAAACAGCTACCATCCGAATAGAGCTATAGTCTTGTTTTGAGTCACCTGACCATTATTCTAAATACTACAGTTCCTTTCAGTTAATAAGGTAGACCTACTGGGTTAATATGACATAATGTAAATAATATTAATGAGCAAAGCCTTTCTAGTTATAGAGTTTTACCAATATATTTTTGTTCATCAGATGTTCATAAGGTCATCAGTGAAGGCTGTAAGGTGAACTGAAAATATAAATCTGACCATTATCTAATGTCCTTTTGTATCTATACATTTTTAAGTGTAGCTCATGTTTCTGATGTAATTTTATATTCTGTTTTGATGGCTAAAATTGTGACCGTAACATTTCAGACTTTTTTAAAAAGCTGGCAGTGTGTCCCATTTTTTTTTTTACTTGATTTTTAAGTTGAGTAGCCAAGTGCTTATAAACAAAAATGTTATTATATTAATATCAGTTTATTGACATTATCCTATTTATGAGCAGGAAGAAAAAGGTTAAATTGATCCTTCATAACTATCAACTGCCTCATTTTTCAAATATCACTATCGTAACTCTCATTATCAAATAAATCTGTATTTTTATTTGTCTTTCCTTTCAGAGCTCTCTGATGAAGCAAAAGCAGATCTGTGGGAGTTTGAGGAAAAGGAACGTCAGAGGAAGCAGGGCCGTTTTGGAGGACGAGGGAGAGGAGCAGATGGAGGGAGGGGAGGAATGGCGGTTAGAGGTGGGTTCAGGGGAAGGGGAGGACCAGGAGGACGAGGAGTCAGTGGAAGAGGCGATTTCCCTCTATTTGGAATGGGAGGTTTTCGTGGTGTTGGAGGTCGAGGGAGAATAAATGAGCAAAGGCCTCCGCTGATGCAAGTGAACTTGGGAATGCAGGTAAGAGACTGACGGTCTGAAATGACACGCACACACACACACAATACAAATGCTCCAACTGAACCTGTTCTAATAACACAAATAAAATTTTGTGATATGACACCTTTAATTAAAAAATTTGAGATGCACAAATCATATGACCAGCAATTATTATCAGCCAAGTTGTCATTGCAAAAGGTGTGCGCAGTTGTCATTGTTGCAAGTGGATAAAGGAGATTTTTTTTTTAATAAAACATCACAGTCAGTAAATTGTAAATCAGACTCCTCACAACATTATGAAAGCATTAACATAAATTTTTGGCATGCACCAATATTACTTTTTCCAGAACGATGCCGATAAAAACTATTTTATGAGTACGAGTACAGGAGCTCAGTATTGGGCCCAATACCGAAACCAGTATCAGTGCATTACTACTTAATTTCATAGGGATTACAAATTTTTCAGTTGTGTGAATTTAGGCTTAGAGTGGTCCTGAAATACACATTTTTCTTTCTTCAGGTGAGAGAGCAAAATGTATTATTGTAATATGATAATAATGTTATAATGGTACATTAGAGTTCATTAACGTTATCTTTGAAAGGACTAAATGTAGACCAGGTGAACCAAATGAATAAAACTGTGTTCACACTGAAATTGTACTGATTCACTTTAGTTTTGATTTGATAGCATTCCACTTCTACTCACACTCTATTCTGGAACCTTGTCATTTTGAACGTTATCGAAGTAAATATACCCGCAGAGTGCAGGACTGCTTAAAGTTATTAACATGTTAAATCGATAAAGTAATATGCATGAATGAGAAAATCAAAAGCGGGACGTCCTCGATGCTAAAAAGAATGATTAAACGCTATAAGCCACATAAACACTTTACTCGTGCTGTCTGGCTTATTATATTTAAATGGTCAAATGCACACAAAATGGTTAAAAAAAAGTCTTGAGTATTCAGATAAACAGTTGGTTGTCTTAAATGAATGTAAACAGTTGGCAGAAAATCAGATGTGTATTGGGATATTGGATCCATTCTTCAGCAGCCTAATTTACCTGCTGCTGTCTGTGTCATTAATGTTAATCAAACAGCTAAATAAAAAGAACAAATCACTCACTGCTCTTGACTGAGTAGCAATGCGTTGTTTAATTTTTACATTTGGTTATACAATTATACCCCACAGATGTAGAGGACATAAAAAAGTACCTCATTGTGGTTAAGATTTTTGATGCCAGTCTTGGGAGAGTAGTTGTGATGTTGATCAAGTTTTGTAAATCAGAAGAGTCTACTAGGAGAGAAGTATTTGAATTGCTTGATGGTGAACTTAAGAGGCATACCAGTTTTCAATTAATTATATGACCAAAACTTTGAACATGTGTAAAAATGTTCCCAGCAATCAGAAACCACGATCTGAACTGAAATTAGATTTCTATTCAAACATGCTAACAAACAGTAGTCTTTTCCTCAAGAATATATGATTGTACCGTCTTCTTCATAACCGATTTTAATGACCGTGCAAAGTAAAGTGCTGCTAAAGCATGTGAACTAAACACAACATGGTACTCAATTTCCCAACATTGGCAGGTCTGCTATATTAAAGTGTTACAGCAGGGGAGTCCAATCCTGCTCCTGGAGAGCCAACGTCCTGCATGTTTTAGCTCCAACCAACTCCAACTTGCTTGCCTGGAAATTTCTAGTGCAGTGATCCTCAAATCTGGCTCGCGAGATCCACTTTCCTGCAGAGTTTAGCTCTACCCTAATCAAACACACCTGAGTTTGCTAATCAATGTCTTCAGGATCATTAGAAAATCACAGGTAGATTTGTTTGCTTATAGGGTTGGAGCTAAACTCTGCAGGAAAGTGGATCTTGTGAGCAAACTCTGCAGGAAAGTGGATCTCGCGAGCCAGATTTGAGGATCACTGTTCTAGTGAGTCAGAAGACCTTTCATTAGCTGGTTCAGGTGTGTTTAATTAGGGTTTTGAGCTAAACTCTACAGGACAGTGGCCCTCCAGGAACAGGTTTGGACATCCCTGTTTTACAGCATTTTTTATCAAATAAATGCAGTCTTGGTAAGCATCTTACTGACCCCTTTTGAAAGATAGTGTATAAACTAGAGCCCGACAGATATGGGTTTTTTGGGGCCGATACCGATATTTGGGAGTAAAAAAAAGGCAGATATCGATATATCGGCCGATATTCTTTGTGTATATTATAGTACAGTACCAGTCAAAAGTTTGGACACTTTCCCATTCGTGTGTCCAAACATTTGACTGGTAGTATATATAGAATACAGTTTATACATAAACAGAATATATATACATAAACACATTTTTGCAATGATCACTCAAATGTGGTGATCAAACACTTATAATGACGTGACAAAGATATGTAATGATGGAGGCAGGGCATTTAACAATTTAACAATAAACTTTATTCAAAATGAGTCTGACATCAGTGCACTGAACAGTAAAGTTGAAGTTTATTCAAATTGAATTCAATTCCATTCAACTTTATTCCGTTGAAGTTTATTTCACTTTGGAACATTCATTCACGGATTTGCGCTACTGTCTTCACACACAGATGGAACTTGTGAGACATAATTTACCTCTGTAAATAAATATAAATTCAAGTCTCGCGCACTTTAATGCCCTTTGAATGCAACGTGTACGTACCCTTGGAACTGGAATCATGGCGGAATATCATGTGAAGTCCACTTCGCAGGGCACTTACGGTCGAATAAGCCAATGCTTGAATGCTGCTGCCTGAACAAGAGACCTCCTTACTGAAGTGAAAGTGTTGGCTGGTGTCACTATTCCAGGAGCCCTCTTGAACGCCACCCTCCGCGCGTCGGTAGCCCCCCGGGATCGCTAGATCAGTCGGTGCCGGACCGTGAATTTAACCGCGGGTAACTCCCGAACCCCGGGGGCTATCGACACGGGGGTGGTCTCATTCGAAAGCGGGCCTCTAGACGTACACTCGATTCGCGTTCGAGAGGGTTCCTCGAGCTGAAGGGATCCCGACATAATTTACCTCTGTAAATAAATATAAATTCAAGTCTCGCGCACTTTAATGCCCTTTGAATGCAACGTGTACGTACCCTTGGAACTGGAATCATGGCGGAATATCATGTGAAGTCCACTTCGCAGGGCACTTACGGTCGAATAAGCCAACGCTTGAATGCTGCTGCCTGAACAAGAGACCTCCTTACTGAAGTGAAAGTGTTGGCTGGTGTCACTATCTCGCGAACGCGCTTTCGGATCTCCACCAAATTCGGGGGATCCCTTCAGCTCCAGGAGCCCTCTTGAACGCCACCCTCCGCGCGTCGGTAGCCCCCCGGGATCGCTAGATCAGTCGGTGCCGGACCGTGAATTTAACCGCGGGTAACTCCCGAACCCCGGGGGCTATCGACACGGGGGTGGTCTCATTCGAAAGAGGGCCTCGAGACGTACACTCGATTCGCGTTCGATAGGGTTCCTCAAGCTGAAGGGATCCCCCTGAATTTGGTGCGGATCCGCCGTGCCGTTACGGAGATATGGCCGTTCAAAGTTTCAATGGTTTTCCATAGATTTAAGCTTTAAAGCATTTCATCCAGGTCGCCAGTAGCAAACAATGGAGTGTGCTCTGCTGGACAAACTTAGTAATTACATTTCAAGCATTTTATCTGCATTATATGCTCTGTAAAAAAAATTTTCATGTCAGCGGCGTATCTGCGGCATATTCGCCGATACCGGTATATCGGCGACAGGCTCATATCGGGCTCTAGTATAAACGGTAACATTCTTTACAACATTTGACACTTTAGACAGTGGACACTTTAGTAGTGACAGCTTTTTTGTTTGCAAACACAAATTTTTACTTCCTTGGTGATCAGGCAGTTCTCTTGAAATTAGATTTACCTTTTGAGGCTGTTAAAGATTATGCATCAGTTGTGTCTTGTCTCACCCTTGTGGAGTGGAGTCAGTTTGCTTTTGAGTAAAAGTCAATTATCACCGTTCTCACTTCCCCTTATCCATGTTGATATATGGATTATGGCAAATAACTTGGCGGCAGTCCATTGAGGAAGCATTACACCAAATTAAATTTGTACTTTGCTGAAGGATTTAGCTTCCTGCGCTTATTTTATTATTAAATATCTGTCGAGGGTGTAATCCCTTAGCGCTTGAGCTGCTCGTTCGAGCTGCACCTTTTTTTTTTCTTTCTTTTCTTTTTTTAAAGCTGATTTTCTTTCATAGAGAAGGCAAGCCTTTTCAGGCTTTTGACATAACTTGTCATTCCTCGACATTGATGTGTTCTTTTACTTTATGCTTCAAACAGTGGTATATAGATAGCAGCGCTGCTGTAATGATTTGATTGAATTCCCCTCCACCCCTGTCTATGAGTACAAGTTGTCTTCATCTGATGATGAGTTAATAAATCTAGAATGTATACGTTTTTCAAGAGACAACAATGTGTATTTGTGAGTTTAAGGAGTCAATCCTTCAGTCATCATTTAAAATAGGATATTGTCCTTTAGCATAAATCAACGGGGACACAGAGGCGCAATGCATGTTTTTTTAAGAACGTACGTGAACATTTTGTACTAAACTCCTCATTTAATTAAGATTCACTCCCAGTCACATGGCTCTAATGATTGATTACTTGATTAAAGGGGTCATCTTGAGACTCAGGGTCACAACACTACAAGATAATGATTTTTTGGGGTGAAAGAGAGTGAGATTATGTTATTGATTGATGGTCTTTCTGTTTCGCCTCTCTTTTTTTAAAGCAGCAACTCAGAATGACTCCTCCACCTCAGCATCACCACCATCAGTCTCGTCTGCCTGGTCCAAGGGGCAGTGGAGGTCCTGGGCTATTCCCGGATCCGGGCACCCCAATTCCTCAGCAGCCGCTGCAGCTGTTGATGCCACGTCTGGCCCACCATTCCCCGGGGCCCAAAACACAACATGACACGCACGTACCACGCTCATTGAACTCACCGCTGAGGCACTCACATGCACATCCCAACCAACACCAGCAGCATCAACAGCATCACCCCAAGAACATTCACATCAACCCTCACTTCAGAGGACCTTCCTCCTCATCTGTGCAAGGTATGGCCCCAAAGACCACCAACCTGATTTTTATATACAGTAGTCAACATTTGAAGTGGATCAAAAAAGTTAATCAAAGTTGTCCTAAGACAAGAATGGGTTTTAGGACAACTTTGATGAAAGGTTTTGATCCACTTCAAATGTTGACTACTGTAGTTAGGTGAATGGAGGCTGTCTAAGCATCTGCTGTAACATGTCTTTGACATTGTAAAGTGCCTGTCTGCTTGTTAAAGGGGTCATGAATCAAAATTGTCTTGGTATTTACACATAATAGAGGTTACTCTGCAATAAAAACATACTGCAAGTTTAAGAACTCAAAACTAACTCCCCTGTTCAAAATATGAGTTATCCTTTCTACCCTTTTTAAACACCTAGATTTTAAATCAGGAAAATCATTGCCACTATTCTCCTCGACACGGTCCTTAGCACATGTCATTCTTGTATGTAATCAAGGAGGTGTTCTAAACAACTCCTCTCTGTCCATCAAATGAAGGCCTTTTTTGGTGCAAAACACTTAGCAAACTTTATAAACTAACCTCAGAGAAACAAAAAAGTGCATTTCATGATCATCATGATCTGTGATTGGTGTAATATGTTAGGGCTCATGTAGACGTTCTTTGTCCAAAGTAGTTTACTGCTGTTTATGCATTAGTGAATCAAGCCACTGACTAAATGTTCAACAACTGTTCCTGGTAGTAGCTTGAAAACCATCTATTATCTATATCATGATTAATTTATAAACAAAGTGTTCAAATAATAGTTTTCAAATTGCTGAAGCAGTCAATTCGAGACCAGCCTATCAGTGATTTGATTTCTGCATTTTACACTGCTCAACCAGTCTCTTATTTACATTGTTTTCACTGCATTAGTTATGATGAAAGTATCGGTGAGACTACAGAAATCACGTTGCAATAAGGAGGTCATTGCACTGTGTACTTAGTAGACATAACTGGCTTCAGTGCAGCACTGCAGCCTTTGATTCAATGGGAGTAGTTCTAAATAATGCTATAATCAACACTTTTCACAGTTAGTTAATCTTGTTGGCTGTTATAGTAAAAATGCAGTAAAGTTTTCAAGAGAGTTCCACTTATAATACTCATTTCATATGCAAAGATATTATCCAATCACAGCAGTAGTCATTTATATTGAAGTCTCACAGCTAGACATACCCTTCCAACAGAGCATTCAAATCAGAGGGCTAAAATCAGGGTTGAAAATGACAATTTATCTCTAAATTCTGACTGTTTTTGATGGAGAAAAAAACCCATACGATTATAAGCGCACCTCAGGAAACAATATGAAATCATTTAAAAATACATTTCATGACCCCTTTAAGTCTGACATCGCACGCCATCATTTCCAAATGCTGTATTAGGTGCCAAAAACAAACGGCTAACAGTGCTAATATACACTCACGGTGTGGTGTAATACTACTAAAAAAAAAAATCATGATCCTCCTGACCTTTAATGGCCAGACAGTGATTCATCTTTTATGGATTGTAAAAATATTGATGTCTGGGATGCCGTGAGCCCGGAGACTGTAGTATACACTGTAATTTTTTTTAAGCTTAGGTTAAATGTGACACCATGATTAAATAGTGCTCATAAACGGCTGTTGACATGGTGTTCTCAACTTAAATGAGTATAGGCTTGGACCCAGAAACAGTATTCCTTATTTCACGACTTAAGCAGATTCCCTGTTCATTTTTAGGCCTTTGCACTTTTGGCTGATGCTTACTCGCATTTTCGCTCGGGTCCTTTTAAGAGTTTTTTTTCCCCCCTTTGGTATGGCCTTCACTCTGTAGGCAGTCCATCAGCATTAAACCAGCTTTCTGAAATGCACACATCTGCGGAGGTGAAATGATTCACAGCGAAATTACTCCTTTTGACTGTCAGTTTATCTCATTAGGTGGCCCAGTCTGCTCGAGAGAGAGAGATGCACAGTTTAATCAGCAGAACAGCCCTCTCTCTATGACCAGCTGTGACAAACCATGGTTTAGACGTGTGGCAAGAAGAGACTTTCATGGTGTCTGTGTTACCTCGCCCCACTCTCTGGTTCTGCATCCCTTTTTCTGTCTGACTCGTGCTTTCTCTATTTCCATTTAATCTCAGTTCCTTCAATGCCTCCTGTGCAGAACCAACCGAGGCCTAACATCGGTCCACAGAGACCCCCGGTAAGTAATCTCACGTTGCTTTGTTACAATTAAGTGATTTTACTCTGCATAAAACTGCAGTGTGTTACATCATGGTATTTCTGGGTTTGACTGGCATGTAGCCACCAAAAGCAATATTTGTCTTGCTGTGTGTATAGCATGTCTCTAGAAACCTAAAAACATCCTCATATGTAAGCTGAATCTGCCAGTTGAAATCGAAATGGAGACCGTGAAAAAACAGAACAGATGTAAAAGCCCTTTACTTGTGTGTAAGGATGTAGAGGAACCATCAGGCAGCTGCCCGTGCTGTAGCTAAAGTGATTACTGCTGAGGAGGAGGCCTTCTGAAACCCCCCAAACTCTGATTCCCCGGTTCTCTTCTTTTTCCTCTCTGTTTTCCTTTTTACTATTGCTGTCTAAATGATGTATAGTTCAGTGTTTCAGTTTGGAATATGGCAGTGACATGAGCACTGTGCAGTGCTACATTCAAAGTTTTCATTCATGGGATCAGTGCTGAATGGAAAAAAAACAACATTTCATTTTGATAATCACTGGGATCAAGTCATTTACACACAATGTCAGATAGGACACTCAAGACTCATATAAACTTTTACTATCAAGAGAGAATTTCCCAAAGTGTTCATCTTGTCAGAATCCACGGTCCATTAAAACACATTTTACTGGATTGTACTCCAAGTAAATCCAAATTTAGTCTTAAGGTATTTAGAAAAAAAATTATTTTAAACATCTTTAGTTTTAATTTTGAATAACTGAACCTGGCTCTCGCCGTGAAGCTGGCATGGCATTAAAAAGAAGGAAAAAATGATCACACAGCAGATCCATTTAACTGTAAAAACTGATGTCACATCACCTAAAATATACACTTTCTCTTATAAATTCTAACCTAAATTCCTGATTGTGAAAAGGAAAGTTTATGTCCATGTGTTTGCCAACTATTCATGTACTGTGACCCCTTGTTTGGACACATTGTGGACATTTAAAATGATTGGTCATTCCTAAAATTGCTGAATATGAAAGAAGTTCCACACACACACACACACATTCATGACACATTTCCAGCTGTCTGCCTCTCATAGCCAGTCTGGTATAGACAAGACACCATTTAAAATACCATTGGCATTTTACAGGGAGCGCTGTCCATTAGCCCTCTGGGCACTTGATTATCATACATTAGCATATGATCACATCTCATCTTACAATAGGCTGATCCATAATTTCTCTATGAATATTTACTACTGCAGAGTTTTTGAATATTAATCTCCATTCTACATATTTATATTGTATTTTATGTTTGATACTGCTTTTAGCAGAATTAGTATATTACTCTTTAGTAAATCTGTTTAAAAAAAGCATAGCCTGGCTTCATTTTACAAGTTAGTCGAAGTTTAAAGTTAGATTTTCTTTTGTAAACAACATTTATTGCATAATGAAGCATTAGTTGGATGGATAAATTGTTTTTATTATGTCAGAAAGTAGCACCGTTAGAAGGATTTTTGTATGTATAGAACATTTTTATAGAAAACACTTGTAGAAATATGGAAGGAATTTGTCTAGAAATATAAGAAATTTGTTTTTCATATTTGATGTTTTGTGTTTGTATGTCAGGGTCAGAAATTAATGAGGGCTTGGGGCAAAAATACTACCAAAATTTAAGATAAAGCACAATTAAACTAAATCTACTTCCGCTGTTGCCGTTAAAGTGAAATGTGAAAATTCAATGAAAAGTGTTTAATGTAGCATTACATTTAGATCTGCTGACATTGCATCTGATTCCTTTACATGTTTTTTTTTTCTCCGTGTTCTCAGCATTATAATCAGTCACACACGTTTCTGTTGAGTGAATGAATGCAGCGGCTAATCAGAGGCGTTTAGATTAGTCACCGCACTCACTGAATTCTGCACTCTCACAAATTCTCATCATAAAGTGCAGAGGTGAAATAAGAGTTTCATTTCACACTGTAGACAGCTTCTGTGATTTATAACGTGAGGTTTTTTTGAGTGCTTAAACTCTTGCTAGACTGAAGTCAATGATGGGAAATAATCTCTGCTTGCTTTCTGTATACAATTTATTCACTGTTAAAATAGTTTTTACGCTGCTAAGACAACCAATGTGAAGTCTTGATTTTCTAATTCGTAAAAAAGCATGAAACTAATTCATAGACTATTCTTAGTTTGTTTTGTCTATGTAGCCAGAATATGAAGAGCCATTTCCCCAAATACAAAAACACTTTTTGTATTCTATTAATCAAAATGAATAAGCAGCATTAAACAGTCTGTGAAAACAAACATAAATGCCATGTCAGATGCTTCAGTTATATTTTTCTAAAGATGGCTGTTGTTGGTGTTGATAAAATTTTATCGGTAACAGGCTGTAATGTTCTGAATGATTTTGAATATATACGTTTATAATTTCGTTTTTTTTTTTTTACCTTGATCTATGAGAATTTGTCAGATACCTAAAGACAGAGCAGAAATGAATAAGTTGCTGAGTTTATTTTGACACATGAGGCTTGTCTTCAAAATGGCAGCAGCTCATGCTTGGCATTTGTCTTTCTCACTCCCTCTATATCTCCCAGGCAGATCATAACTGGTTACATATTGAACAGATCCATGGGTATTTACAAAAGATTAGCCCCCCAAAAGGACATGCTCCTTTTATCAAATGAATGCAAACTTGCAAATGTATTGTGAATGTACTTAAGCTCCCATTGTGTTATAGGAGCTGACCTTTTGAATAGAGCAATGAAGTCCACAATAACAATGTGATTCTCTCTCGCTCCCTTCTGGCCGTTGCTTAGCTAAGCTGCCTGATTGACCTTCTGTTAAGCAACTTGGCTGGCCTTGGTGACACTCACTGGCCGACTGAAGATCAGAGCTGAAAACGTGGATTAAAAGTTTGATTGCATCTTAAGTCATTTATAATGAGTAAAGAGGTGCTAAGCATCACAATTTGCTGGAGTGTGGCTCTTTTGAACGAAGGCTAATTTCTTAAGAGCAAAGGATATTTTCAAAGAATAAAGGAGAGGGGATTCAATTCATATTCAACTGCAGGATTAGTAAGGATCGTTATCTGTCTTTCCTCTGGAAAGGTAGAGGGGGGTTGAGTTTTATGAGCAATGGGTTAGGTAAGCGCTGAGAATGGATAAAGATTTATATTCAAGGGTATATGCAAATAGTTTTCTTTCTGCCTAAAAAATTTCTCAGTGGTATAAGCTGATGGTTATGATCTTAATATGAAGAGTTACATTTTAAATGAGCACAAATAAGAAACTTTTTGGCTTTGAAACTCATGTGTCAACAATATTTTGGTGCTGAAATAGTCATAATGTTTTCTGTGGAGTCAGTGTGATTTTTGCTGTTGGTTGTCCTCCTCCAGGCTCCTCCTGATTTCCAGCAACATCTCCAAGGGAATTTTGGCCCACCTCAGCGGCCTCTCCCCCACCAGGAGCAATGGAGAGGACCACCGCCACATCATCGGGATCCAGAGCACTTCTTCCCTGGTGGTAAGGTCAATTTAAGGTGGTCACACTGGTTGCTTGCATAGACTATACCTGCATTGTTTTGAATATCTGTTTTGACTTTTGTTATTCCATCCAGTCGTTTACCAGCAACTGAAGCAGTCAGAATTGATGCTGTAGGTTTCTGGCTTCTCATTCACGTTATGTCTTTTATTCCTTTCTTTTCTCTTTTCTAGAGCCACGTTTTTCGGGCCAGCACATGTTTGACCAGCCAGGCCCTGCCCCCCTCATGAATAACAGTGTTCTTCCGTTATCAGGGCAAGGCCCTCCATCTTTCCCCCCACAAGGGGGACACCGAAGTCCTGGATTTGGTTCTCTGGTGCTTGGGCAGAACCAAGGGCCTCAGGGAGGAGGTATTTTCCAGAGAGAGCCCCCTCGGCCGGCTTTGGCCCCGCAGCATGGAGGCCCCCCTGGTCCCCGTGGCTTTGTGGGTCACAGACAGCCCTTCTCGCCCCAACAGCAGGGACCCCCCTTTAGCCCCCAGCACGTACAGTTTGGTATGCAGGTACGCCAGAGAGTAAGTCAGTTTACCAGAAATAAACAAATTTTGAACACTGCATGTTGATTTACAGCATGGCATGGAACTGGCATGAAAAGTGTAATATAGGAAAAAATATTGAGTTTTCAGTGTCTTATTTTGCATTTATTTTGTAATTCTGTATTTTCCACAATCCTGAAATTTAGTAGGAAATACGGCAGTCATGCACTACTGTTCAAAAGTTTGGGGTTGGACATATTTTATAAATGTTTTTGAAAGTAGTCTTATATGCTCACCAGGGCTGCATTTATTTGATCTAACATACAGTAAAGCAGTAATATTACAAAATATTATTATGATTTAAAAAAACTTTTCGATTTAAAAAAAATGTCAAGACAATTTATTCCTGTGGTAACAGCTGAATCTTTAGCAGTCCTCAGTGTCACATGATCATTCAGAAATAGGTGTTCAATAGTGTTTTTTATTTGTTGTTTAAACCGTAATACTTTTTTCAGGATTCTTTTATGAATGTAAAGATTTAAAGAACAGCATTTCGTTAAAACAGTAAAGACATTTATAATGTTACAAAAGATTTCTGTCACTTTTGAAAAATTTTGTCCTTGCTGAATAAAAGTATTAATTTCTAAAAAAAAAAAAAAATCATACTGACCCCAAACTCTGTGAACAGTCCTGTATATGGCAAAGAGCCATACCTAAGGTGTTTTAGCTTGGTTGGAAACCTGTTATTGTAAGACATGTAGGTGTAGTGGTCGCCTGTGCAAGGAGAAGCTGCAGTCTTCATTTTAAGCAGCAGATAAGACTGCCCTCTTGTGTTAGCACTGTTTATCAGTTCATGGTTATTTGAGGTCACTGGGTTAGTTGTTACACATCAGAGGTGTAGCTTTCTTTAATGAAAATATTTATTCTTAATTGTCATTAAACACAAATTGGTGTTATTTTTCTTGGCTTGAGTTGTAAATTCAGATAATAGTGACAAATTATCTGTCTGTAAGACTACTGAAACAATTATACAGCGTTTATACAACAATTATACTAATTATACAGCGCTGACTTCAAGGGTACCCACATTCTCAATCATGACTGGCCTACATTTCAGTGTAAATGTCCTTAAGCTGGATCTAATTCATTCACATGCTCAAGGCTACAACTTTGTTTTATATTATTTGATGTATATTTGATTTTAGGTCTTATTCCGGCTGTATTCTTTGTGTTTTGTGGTATTCAGGGTCTAATGCAGCTGCCCCTGCACCATGATCTGCCACTATCCCATCAATCCTTGCACCAGCAGCACCAGCAACACAGACAGGACTTGCCCCTCCAGGGTCTACCTCACTCCCAGCCTCCACCCCAACACCAACAGCACCATCAACACCACCCAAGGGACCAACATCCCATGGTGCACCTCTCTCAGCCCCACTTCCGCCAGTTGAATCAAAGACAGATGCAGTCACGACCACAGGGCAACCAGCAACGAAACAACCATGCCAGACCCAAAATGGTTAGCCATTCAAATGTGTATTTGTTGCAGTGAGCAAGATGGCAAGAGAAATATTTATTATAAATAAACATTTTTAATTTGTGTATGTCAGCTCAAAAGCTTTTTGAGCAAAACTGCTGTCAATTGACCGATTTTCAGTCTTTGCAGTATTTCTATGAATGTCAACCCATATATATGACCACCACCTCCTCTTCTTCAGATGCCTCCTTCTCCACTGCAGCAGATTCCCCCTCAACGCAACAGCAACCTCCGTGAGCTGCCCATCGCCACAAGCAACAATAACCGCCCGCCAGTGCCTAGTGGGCAAGCAAAGCCTGTTACCATGGCAACACAGAATGTTAGACAAGGGCAGGCTGCCCGTGCTGGACCAGCAGGAAGGGGAGGATCTGTGGCACAAGGGCTGGGAGCTGCCAAAGCATCAGAGCAGCCCAGTGTGCCTGAGATGCAGAAAGAGTGTCCAGAGGTAATACTGCGTAGCATGATCATGTGGGAGGGGTTAACATTCAGCATGTTTTCCACCCATAGACTTTTGCAGTAGCCGCTATTTAAAATGCTATATTTGTTCTGTTTGAACTGCATTATTCCACTGCAATACACTCATTGGTTAGTTTACGTGTAGCATAGTCCTATTGTTGTTGTGGCTGAATGGCTCACCTTATTACTATTTTTGTGCTGATACTTTCTGTAAAAGCTTTGTTTTTTAAGAAAATAGATTATAAAGATTATTTTTTCATTTCTGACCTTAGTTTTGCCATGAAAATAACCATATAAGCTGTCATGGCATTAAAACAGACAAGTAAAGGTTTTTTGAAAATGCTTGCCTTAAATTTTAGTAAGTTAAAAGCAATAATTTGTCTTTTCAGTCACTTTAGTCTGACTGAAATCATACCATTTTTTTTTTTGTCAGACTGATATCATACCAGTTCAGACAAATAAATATAGATAATGCAAATGTAGCTTGACTGTCCAGCATGTATACATTTTAATTGGACTACAATTGACCTCTGTTGTGTGTGTGCACCAAAGGAAGTGATGTGCAAACTGTATTCAATCCTTCAGATTTGTTGTGTATACTTGGGCAGAGAGATGAACACTTAAGCTTGATTACACTAAAACTAAACTAGCTTAAACATACTGTATATTTGCACATTTTATCATCCAGCCAAAAAAAATAAAGCTGACTCTTTTTTTTCATCCTGAATTTATGTTCATCATTGTTTAGGACCCAGATGAAGATGAGGAGACACGTCAGTACAGACTCAAGATCGAAGAACAGAAGCGCCTGCGAGAAGAGATCCTCAAGCGCAAAGAGCAGCGCAGACAGATGCAGGCTGGTATGCGCAAAAAAGAACTGATGGAACGGATAAGTGGCCAGAACCCAAACCAGACTCCACAAACTCAGAACCCCACACAGTACCCTGCAGCCCAACCCCCACAGCCGGTCCCTTCACTGATCTCTAACGGTACCCCCCAGAACCCTTCGTCAGGTCTTAGTTCCCCTCATCCAAATGTGAAGGCCCGGCTGCAGAACACTAATCCTCAGGCACAGACTTCAGGCTGGTCTGGGCCACAGAAGCAACAGAACGCTGGTCCTGAAGCCAGCCAGCAGGGCCAATGGCAACCACAGCAGAAGAGGACCATGACCCCACAAAACACTCAAAGACAAGGTGCTGCTCAGACCAGCCCATCAGAAGTGCCAGTGGGTCAGCCTCAGCCTGGGGGAAAGAGAACAGTGATGCAAAGAGCGAGCAGCATAGAATCACCACAGGTTCCACAGAAAGTGCGAGTAGTTAAGCTTCTAGGAGAGGTGAGTGAATGTTACCGGTTTAAACTCTAGATGTGATCTTTAAAGTTCATATGCCACTGATTTTTTCGATTCTTTTTGTCTTTGTCCTTTGGTGTTTTTTTTTTGTTTTGTTTTTTTGAAGTTGTTGTCACCAGAGCTCTTTATAGAATAAATCATAGAACTCTGAACTCGACAAGCAGGATTTCCAATTACTCTAAAAGTCAAGGTGTCTACTTTTTTTGACCACTAAAGTTTTTAGAGCTAAAAACTCTTTAAAGTATAATGCTTTTTTCTCTTTTTGAGAGAATCAATACAGAAAGTGGTCTCTATGCTGTGATTTGTGACACCACACTTAATTGACAGAACACTTTTACCTTTTAAGCCCATAAATGGCACTATTCTAGCGTCATTAAAGCGAGTTGCTTGGCATTTGTGCCTTTACTTTGAGTGACAACAGATCCAGACATTGTAAAGATTTGTGTCTTCTTTAAGTCACGGTGATGTTTTACGTGACAATTTGAGAAAGACCTAATGGACGTTTATGTTGAGGGTTCCAGCAGTCATTTAGCATTAAGACTAGAGTTTGAGCTGGTTATTTACAAATCTGGCAGGACATTTTCTGCATCTCAATCAAGAAAAGAAGGACCCAAGGATGATTTATGGGCTCTAAGAGATGATTTGCTGCATTGAATGAGGAGAAAACATTATTTTCCAGTCTCCTTCCTGAAGCGAAGCTAAATATTTCCTTTGAGTGCAGAATCTCTGTGGATGAAGATAACTGTGTGTCAACTTAGTTAATAGAAAGCTACATGCAGCTATCTGAAGTGCCGTGGCTCTGACTGACAAAGAGGAAGAAGGGGGAGGGGGTGTCAGACCGAGAGAATCTGATCCTCTAGGTGCTTCTCTTCTCCTGCTGTCAACCTCAGCTGCCTGACAATGTTATCTCTCTTTCTTGTTCTCCCTTCTAACTTGTGCTTGCTCGGTGTTACTCTCTTCATCTATCTCGTCTCGCCTCTCGCTTTATTCATCCATCAGCTCATCATTGAAGTGTGTTAGAATAGGTGTCAGTCTGGGGACATCTGCAATTAATCTTCCTCGTCTATGTTGATATCGGTGTAATAATACCTGCGAGAGTCTGGGAGAAAGGGAGATGGCGGATTTGTATTTTTCCCCAGCTTAGCCGTACAGATAAGAGTAAATTACATTTTCATCAGGAAGAATACAAAGCCTGAGCCATACAAAAGCAGCATGGGGGATGGAGGTGACTGGGTGGGTGGGGGAGGGGAGGTGCTTGTCAAGTGTCGTCACCCCGCCCTGGTGTATTGCAGCGGTGCATCTGATAGATGTAATCTGAAGGTGTGGATTTTCTATCGAGTAAGATTAATCCATTAACCCCCTCTCATGGAGACGCAATTGAGATAATGCACATGGTTTTGAAAGACATGGGGAGAAAAGGATGAATGTAGCAGGTTTGGCAATTATGTCTTTGTTGTAGACTGAAGGAATGTGTTTATAGGGAGCATACAGTATTTAATGCTTTACAAGCCTGAATATAAGTGTTGCTGTCAGATAAGGAATATATGCTGATGTTTGCTTCTCCTTGTAGTGGACAATATTAAATTTAGGGATAAATGTAGGCACCTAGACAATACTAGCATTGCTGTCAGGCCCGATACAGCTAATGCACTCATACTCATTCTCGTTAAAATGTTCCTATAACGAAAACCGATACCATGCAGTGTTTGTTTCCACACCAAAAAAAATACTGATGACAGAACAAACAGGGAACAGAGTGGATATTTTCAAGAAGGATGTCTATGATTGATATATATATAAAACAAATTCTCATTTAAACTAATTAAATTCTTATTTCAACATAAGTAAAGCATGCTGAGTAGATCGAGTGCACAGTGGCACAAATGCGCAAGCGTTTTGAGTGCACATCTCTTTCTCCCCAACATTGTTGGAACGTTTGTAGTTAAATTGTCTTTTTTTTCCCAATAGTACATTTCAATAACATCTTTTCTAAGAAGGAAAGAGAAAGAAAGAGAGAGCACTTCTTTTGCGGGCATTTGTTTACTGTTTGTTCACTCCGCACATGCACCATTTGGATTAAAACTAAGCTTTATGTGTCAGTAAAACATTAACTGTTACATAATTTCTATATAACAAATGGTGTCTGCGTGTAACCTACTGTCACAGACAGACCAGTTTGTTAAATTATTTACTTTTAAATTAACACATAACATATTTAGATATACGTTAACATGTGCAGGATACATCAGCCGTTGTGTTAAGGGAAATTAGTAGAAACATTTATTAAATTAATCGTTACTGCACACAATGTAAAATTAGACAAAAATTATTCAAAAAACCCTTATCTGGGCTAGAAGCCCCCTTGGGTAAACACTTGCAGAATATAGAAAATAACATTTGATATTCATTTATATATATTTAATGTTTCATGAATGTAAAATATTAAATCAACTATTCTGTTTACAATTTTGACAATTTAGTTAAATAATTACAAGAAAATTAACAGGCAAAGCAGAATCCCAGTAAAAGATAATCATCTGAAAGAATAATTTATTCTGTGACTTATGTAAAGAATTACACATTAAATTACACATTTTAATTGAGCATGATGCCATAATAGCAACACTATGCATTAAAATAGACTGATTTCACTTAGCCTATAGGTTTTAATGAATAGAGATGTCAGAAATGTACATCTAACTAATTGAACTATTAAAAATAACTCTAGAATTACAGAAATTACTCAATAAATTAAATGAAAAATATCTGAAGCAAGAACATACCACTTTGGACCTTCTGTGCATCTTATCCCAAGGGTCTAATTTTACCGTTTCAATTTAAAATAAAAAATATATTTTTCCTCGCATATCTACTTTAACATATAGACACAAAAACCTTTAACATTCAACAACACATTGTCATGCCCTATACAGTATGAAAAGAGCCCTTTTTGTGAGATTCAGTGGTCCTGTGAAAAACTTAAATCTGGCCATTTTCAAGGCCTTCAACATCTAAAGACTGCCAGCAGCCATCAGATAACGTAGGCACTTTGAAAGGTTTTCCTGCAGATGAGGGAACAGAATGACTGAGAATTTCGAGGAAGAGCCAGAGGCAGTTTATCTCAAACAGGTCCACTTCCATGCCATCTGTGCTCAGAGATGCAGTCATCACTGTTCTGAAAGAGGTCTAATTCAGCTATACCGAACACATCACATAATTCAACACGTTTGTCTCTTATTGTGACTTTGTTTGCTTATTCAGTTACGCTGTGCCAGTTTAAACTGATCACAGTACGTTGTGTACGTTTTGGTGAGCTGTAAGACTGCCATTGTATTAATGATCACTTTTGATATAAGCAGTTTACATTTGAATATTTGTGATACAATCAGACTTCATGATGGACTGTAATGTTTTTTTGATTCGTTTTTTGTGTATGCTGCTGGAGATTTTCTTTGTGTGGGTTGTAAGATGTGTCTCCTCTGTATTCAGCAGGCAGATGCCGGTCCCAACACTGGTCCCCCACAGCAGCAGCAACAACCAATTGGTCGGCCTGTCCCCCAACAGAGACTTGGTCCCATCAGGAAAGTTACCATGGCAGCTGGTGGTGTACAAAATCAACAACAGGCTGGCCGTGGCATGGCAAACCAAATGAACCGGGTATGACATTGAATCTGGATTACTCTCATAAGCCCTTAATTGGACAGGTGCACAATGCCATTTTGCACAGCTGACACTAAGCCCTGATACTAATGGTGATTTCAAGTCATGTCGAAAGGAATGTATTTACGACTTTCTTTAAGCCACGGCTTTCCGAGTTGGGAACGTCTGAATTAAAGCATTATGGTGGAAGCAAATTTCTGTTAGTCATAAGTTGTAACTGTGAAATGTTTTATGCATTTTGTGTACTGTGGAGGAAAATGATGAAACTTGCCAGAAAGCAGTGCATTTAACTTGTTTACGAGGAAATCAGATCAAATTCCCCATCTCTCATCCTCCTCTGTGGCGCCCCAAGAATAAAAAATACACCACCGTTGAAATGTTTGGGGTCAGTGAGATTTTTTTATTTTGAAATTATTTATTTATTCAGCAAGGATGCATTAAATTTATCTTAAGTGACGTTTATAATGTTACAAAAGATTTCTACTTCCAATAAGTGCTGTTCTTTTTCATTTTGTATTCATCAAATAATCCTGAAGCAGCACAATTGTTTTCAACATTAATAATAATACGAAATGTTTCTTGAGCACCAAATCAACATATTAGTATGATTTCTGATAGATCATGTAACTCTGAGAACTGGAGTAGTGACTACTGAAAGTTTAAGTGACGTGTAGCCAAGTATGGTGACCTATACTCGGAATTTGTGCTCTGCATTTAACCCGTCCAGGTGCACACACACACAGTAGTGAACACACACACACAGTGAACACACACCCGGGGCAGTTTGCAGCCATATTGCTGCGGCGCCCAGGGAGCAGTTGGGGGTTCGGTGCCTTGCTCAAGGGTCTCACCTCAGTCGTGGTATTGAGGGTGGAAGAGAGCGCTGTACATTCACTCCTCCCACCTACAATCCCTGCTGGACCTGAGACTCGAACCCGCAACCTTCAGGTTACAAGTCCGACTCGACTCTCTAACCATTAGGCCAGCGACTGCCCCATATAACTTTAACATCAAAGGAATAAATTGAATTTTAAAATATATTAAAACAGTAGTTTTAGTCATTTAAAATAGTCATTTTAAATTGTGATAATGTTCATCAATACGACTGTTTTTAACATATTTTTGATCAAGTAAATGCATCATTGGTGAGCCTAAGAGGCATTCAAAAACATTAAAAAAAAACTAACCCCAAATGTTTGAATGGTTGTGTACATAAAACATCAGTTACACACATATTTTGCTTTTCATTGTTGTATTAGCTCTCAAAGGATTCATGTCTTTGTCAGGAAGTGGAAAAGAGAGAGTGGTTTGAACTTACCCATGAAATTGGTAGGGATGCATCGATCCGATACTCAGTATCGGTATCAGCTCCGATACTGCCATTTTCTGCCGGATCGGGTATCGGTCAGACGAGACCGATCCAAATCAGATATTGTGCGTATACTATGCTGTGTTATTGTTAAGCCACACGATCGGCACAAAAACATTATAAAACACCATAAATGTTTCATGCACTATATATTAAGTGTTCTGAAGCCATCCCATAGTTTAATGTGAAGTATAGATGAATATTTAAGTCAAGTTGACGTAAACTCTTCTCCCCGCTGCGTCTGTCTGTTATCCTCCATTCAGCATTCAAACTGCGTGTCGCGTTAAGTTACTACAGTCAAAAAGATTAAACTCTCTTCGAGCGCACAATAACTGAGATTTAAAACTGTTAAAAGAAAAGGCTCAATAAAATATCGCACAGATATAATACACTACGCAGCAATATCTCTTCACTTTTCTATGCGGAGCGCTGCGCGCTGTGACTCTGTGTTGCTTCAAGTGCATCATTCTGCGGATGGGATGCGCATAAGTGCTTTGTGCCGCTCTGTGTTGGAGCCATACCCTTTTGTATTATAATTTTGCGCAATGAAAGGTTATTAATAGTCTTTTTTGTTCTGTTCTATCTGTCAGATGTTGTGTGTGTGTATTAGGGATGTCAACGATTAATCGATGATTGGTTAATTGTCGATAAGAGATGCAATCGATTAAAGCTATCGATGGTCGATTAAGCAGTTTAATTTTGGGCTGCGTGCGGCTCATGCGCAAAACACGTGCGAGCGGCTGTGAGTGACGGTGACGGTATATAAATGCATCATCATTCACTCATAATTACAAATTAAGCTTTTAATGTGATTTCAACTTTAAAAGTACATTAAAATAGAAACAACACAAAGTTCTTCAACATGGAATGCAATAGAAATGTAGTAACAGTAATTTCCCCAGATAATTATTTCATATTTGAAACAATTAGGTGAAGGTTGCAGGGCTGCGGGACACTGTTGGGGATCTCGTATGCCCGCAAGCATGCACTGTCAAGATCTAATGCACTGTAAATGCCGGACTTTTAAAAACAAATAGGCCTACCGGAAGGCAAAAATTTAAAATCCGACATATTCCGGAACAGGATCCAGCAGGATCAAATTAAGTACTGGTCATAATACTCACATAAAAATGTTTCATGTGGATCAAATTAAGTACTGGTCATAATACTCACATGATAATAATGTTTCATGTTAGCAACAGTGTGTTTTGCTGCAGCAGCGCCGATGGAAGCGGTTCACTGACTGCGCAGCACAGCCACACGCGCCGCAGTTACGTTTGGGATAATTTGCCATCATAAATGCCATAATGTCAGTTGAAAACATTGCAATAGTGTTTTAAAATACAATAACGAGCACCACGAAACCATTTAAAGAGGCGCGTTCAGCGGTCTCCGTGTCGGGACTAAATAATGTTGTTTCACTAAATGTTTAGTTCAGTTTAATGTTTTTATAAAATTATTGTGCACCCATGATTTTTCTAGAATAACTTTTGCTGCTGAATTATCCACTAACCTAGTTTATAATAGTATTTTTTGTCGTAGATTATGCTTATCTATTTTTTTTTATTTGTTATTTTTCATTAATATGAAGTTGTCTATATTTAGCAGATTGTGTTTAACACACCCAAGAGTGATGATCTGGTCAACATACAGAAGTATAGAAATTCTACATTGATTTAAAAAAAAACTGTGCTCGGATCGGATTGGAATTGGCCGATACTCAGAATTTCTGGTATCGGATTGGATCGGTTCTGAAAAATTGGTATCGTTGCATCCCTAGAAATTGGTCATTTTCTGACCATAATCACTTGAATACACATGAATTGTATTTATTCTTTTTTTTTTTAGTGGAACTGTTGCTGTTCCTCCTGGACTTGTATAGTGTTCTCCAGAATATATAATTCACATCTGCACTCTTTATTAGACGTACCATTTCCTATTTTTCCCCGTCATAAAGAGCTGCTCTAAGTGGTTCTCTCCCTCACGCTTCAGCACTAGTAAAGATGGCAGATTTGGTTTCCTGCTATGGCTCAGCTGTGTCACTGCTTCTCCCAGGGGACTGGTAGCTGTTTTGGAGGAGAGCAGGAGCAGTAATGATATGGAACAGACTGCCAGGTGTGATGATATTGACGGGCTGAAGCAGAAGAGATGAAGATCCCTTGGCCTTTTCAGCACGCTGCTGTCTCTGTACAGTAGTCCATTCCCAGGGGATAAATACAGTGCTAACATGTGTCAGTCAGTCACAGCAGAGCGCCTTCCCACACAGCCGCTCATGCTGTCTCAGTTGGACTGTCTTGCTGCATCTGCCTGAGCTCTCGTGTTGAGTCGGATATTCTAAACACTTTCTGCTGTTTACTGATATAACCGTGGCCTTGTAAATCACTCACTGACATTGTACCCAGTGTCTCGCTTGGAGCAAGAGTGAATTGTTTACTCAGTACGTGGTGAGAGAGCATCTAGCTCATAGCATTGGGAAGCCATAAGGGATTTTTCAACGTGGCTGCTGCACTTAGTTGGGTCCAGAGCCAGCCAACCTGGGGCTTTTGATGCCTCTCTTATATGTAAAAAGATGGATGAAATGTCTTCGCATTGTACTGGAATATTTTATCATTACTCCAAATGTAAATGCAAGTTAAACACATTTTTATACATTTAAATATGCATTCAGCATCACAATACATACATGATAATATTTACATTTAATATATAAATATTTTAAGATTGTGGTCGGTAAAGTTGTTGTTTTTTTTTTGTTTTTTTTAAAGAAATGGATGCATCCTTTCTGAATAAAGGTATTAAAGCAATTGAAAGTCACAGTAGACATTTATAATGTTACAAAAGGTCTCTATTTCAAATAAATGCTGTTATTTTGAACTCTTCATCAAAGTATCCTGAAAAAAATGTATCACGTTTCCACAAAAATAAGCAGCAAAACTGTTCAACATTGACAATAAGAAATGTTTTTTTTGCACCAAAACAGCACCCATTTCACAGACTTTGACGAGTCTCCATAGTTAACATCATTAATCTAGCAGTTTTTTATATATATATATATATATATATATATATTTATTTA
>NW_015548200.1:49000-56379 GCF_001515605.1 Sinocyclocheilus anshuiensis
TTTAATGTACGTTTATAAAACTATACTTTGCAAAGGCTGTTGGAGTTATGGCAAATTTGACATCTTTCTCTCTTTTGACCAGTGTAATCAATCTCTATTTTTTTTTTTTCCTTCTTTTGAATGGAATGTGGATTGTGGACATATATATATATATATATATATTATTTTTTTTTTCATTATTTTTGATCAAATAAATGCAGTCTTGGTGAGCATAAAAGACTTTTAAAAACATTAGACTTTATTGTCTTATAAAATGAAAGGCTTATGCTGAAGCATTGTCTGTCTTTGGTTTGTGACCAGCACAGAGCTTTGCTTTCAAGGCCAAAGAGCTCAGCTTCAGTCTCAACAGACCACATCATTTTCATTCACCAGGTTTTGTCACATGGCCTCTAGCAGGCTTTGGGCGTGACTTAATGATGGCCTTTTTCAGAACTCCCTTGCTTCTAGCTGCTTCACAGGCTTAATCAGTAAAGTGCTGAAGAGATTGGTGGACTTTCTCTCCAATTTCAGACAAAAAGCACTTCGTCTTGATGTTGCGAATACACTTTTTGTCTTCTTTTTTTTAACCACAAGCACAAATAACAATAAACAAGTGATTTCAGTAAGGAAGTTTATGAACTAATATTCTGTAGCTTTGGTTATTTAATAACTTGTAATTAAATCAAGGCTACAGGAAATTAGTTAATATGGTTTACCTGGCTTTTTGCAACCATTTGATCATATGGTTAAACCATGGAAGTCTAACAATGCCTCTGATAATATTAACATTAAATGAGTATGTATTATAATGTCTGTTTTTAAGAGCAGTTACTAAATTGTGATATTTCCTATGAACCACTGTATAAAAATGTCTAACGGATATAACAGCGAGTTAAACAAATATGATCCTTAGTTCCAGCATCATATTATAGCACTGACTCCTCTTATTTTTTTTTTAATAATATCAGAGTTTGTTAGCGTGTAGAGTGTACTGTTAATTGTTCTTTCCATCATTATTCAATATTCCCCTCCCTGATGTCCACAGGTGGTAGTTCGGGGTCGAGCACGTGGCCGTGGTGGGGGGCGTGTGATGCAGCAGAACCCAAGAGCTCAGGATTGTCAGAGAAGCACCGTCTGCATTGAAGGTTTATCCACCACCACAACCAACAAACAGCTCATGAACCTTCTCAACTCCATTGGCCCTGTTGAGGTAAGGCTTCCTTAACTTTTTCTGACTTATCAATTCACATTTCTGGCTTTTATTTTTATTAGGTATCAAGCGTCAAAAGGGGAGTGTGTGAATTTTATGTATAACTTACTATATATATATCATTGCTACAATGCCCTGAGCTTACAACAACAAATTGATGCTGGCATGACCTGATGGCCAAAAAACATTAAACAATGTATTTACAGTATATTACTAAGTGTCAACTTAAAGCTGTTTAACCATTTTAAAAGCCATAATATCATTAGAACAAGAAAGTCAACTTCATATTCATTTAAACAGTTTAATGCATAGGTAGTTCCAGTCAGTTTGATCACCGTTGAAATTAATGTACTTCCTTCATTGTAGCACAATCACAAACATACAGACACCGCTTGTACTAAAATAGCTTAATTACTGAAATGCTACATTATATATCTCAGCTAAGTGTTACCTCAGCTAAGAATTACCTGTGCAGCATCTCTCTACTAATAGTCAAGCTGTGAGTTTCATTACTTCAAAATAGGGCTATGCAAAATCGCGTTCAAAATCACAGGCGATTCATTGCCGATTTTGAACGCGATTTTGCATAGCCCTATTTTGAAGTAATGAAACTCACAGCTTGACTATTAGTAGAGAGATGCTGCACAGGTAATTCATAAGAACAATCTTCAGAATTCTAGATCTGACATCCTGTAGATAAAATAACTAATGGAAATTAACTCTCATCAAAATTTGCACTGCAGTCATCAATGAGTACGTTTACATGGACAACAATAATCCGATTTTAACACGATTAAGACAATACTCTGATTAAGAATCTACCATGTAAAGAGAGATTTTTGATTACCTTAATCCGGCTAAAGTCATATTCGAAGTAAACAGAAATCGAATTAAGACATGGAGTATTCCTATTTTAGTCGCATTACTGAAGTGCAGTATAGACATGTACACACCTTAATCGGTAAATAATTAGATTACTGATGTCCATGTAAACGTAATCAATTGACAGCATTACCTTGTCCATGCTGGCAAATGACCATTGTGTACGTGGTGAAAATACATAAGCTTGTTCTTTGCCTCCATGTTGTGCAATAAAATAATTTAATGCACTCCTAGCTGTAAATTATCCCTCACGTAAACTTCATTAAAAATCAAATGGAGTTTGCAAAACACTTTGACCTGGGAGAAGATTTGTTTCCTGAGAAGACTATGACCCCAAGAATAAACTGTTTTCTGGGTAGAGTGCTCTTCTCAAAATATTACAATAGCGCCATCTAGCTGTGTGCATTCTGGGTTGTGATTTTCTCCCAGATCTTGGTGTATCACCCACTGTCACAGGGTAAAGAAACAGAGGCCATCTCTTACTGAAACATGAAGATGAGCATTTAGATAAAAAACTTTCGGCTAATTGATAATTTGGTGATTCTTTTATAGATGTTTACAATGTTGCCGGAGCAGCGGAAGGCCATTGCCAAGTTTGTGAACCCACAGCATGCAGTGAGTTTTCAGCACAGCTTTCACAGGTAAGCTTTTGAATTCATCTTAAACTGAATTGTGCTGTTTGTTTATGCACAATACATGCATGCACAAAATGTAGTTGACCTTTGGTGGATAATTAGATTTTTTTTAGAATGAGGCCTATTCACAACGAGGCCAAATATGCATTGTAAATGTCTGTTGCAAATTAGATTTTGAATAGAAACAGTGAATTCCTATAGACCTTCTAAACAGACTTCATGTCTGTTTTACGTTAATAACCCCCAAAAATTGTAAGTGTTGTAGGACAGGTATCAAATATCAAATATATGAAGTCTCTTCAAATATGTTGTGAGTAGGCCTGAATATTAAGGTGTTGGTGTTATTGGCTGAAGCAGATCAGAGTTGTTATGCCTAATAGTTTGTGTAGCCGAAGGGCAAATGAAATGTGCCGAAATGCAGCATCGGGAAGTATTACTTGTCAAAACAAAGAACAAGAGCTCTACTGTGACTCTACTTAATCGTCATGTTTTGATGGAGATGCCTCAGATTAGCTTGCTTTTAAGTGTGTGTGTCTCATTTCCATCACATGTTCCCTTGATTACATAGGCACATGATAGATTTGTCTCACATCGATGTTTCCGTTATTGATGGCTGAGGAACAAGTCAGTTCAACAGACCAGACGATGAGAAGTGAGCAAGAAGAGAACGTCTTTTTCTGAAAGACAGACGCACAATCAGAAGGCTAAAGCTTTGGAATCTGTGTGGAGAGTGCTGTCGACAAACTCAAGCCACATGCATGAAGGAATCAAAAACATGCTGGAAATGGCACAGCATTGAACTCATGTCGTGAATGACTTTGGCATGAAGTCTCGCACTTGTTTCTGTACTTTCATTTATATGGAGTAATCAGTAATGGTCTAAACCAGCAGGTGAAAAGAGACAGAGGTATGAAACAAGACATTTTTATGCCAGTTGATAATAGTTGCTCCCATCCTCTAGCTCTCAACGTAATTAGAAAAAATCTTTTGAATGGCTGTTTTTGGTCAAATAGGATTTCCAGAATGTTTTTTTTTTTTTTTTGTGGAATTTCCACAGTCATTGACTTGAACAAAGTTAAGCAGGTGGTTTGGCCTGATTGAATAGTAATGTGTATGCTGCAGTTGTTTTTGTCACCTGTAGAGGGCAGCAGATGCCTTCGGTATGGCGCTCTGTATGTTGGGGTATAGCTAGTTAAGCAGGTGGTTTGGCCTGATTGAATAGTAATGTGTATGCTGCAGTTGTTTTTGTCACCTGTAGAGGGTAGCAGATGCCTTCGGTATGGCGCTCTGTATGTTGGGGTATAGCTAAGGGCATGTGGACATCAGAGTGTGTAGCACCGCTTGGTAGAGATGTTGAAGTGCTGGTTTGGGTTGAGCTTTTTTTCTAGTTATGTATTTTTTGGAAGCCACTGTGATATTGCAGGGGTCTCTTTTTTTTCTATGACTATTCATGATCTTAAGTTTATTCATGGTCCCTTTCACCATTGTAATTGTATTGCAGTTGGGTTTTGTTCTGCAGAGCTGGAGTGGTGGTTCATGACGTGTGTCTTTGTGACCTAAAGACAGCTGAAAAACGATTTGACAATAAATGGCTTTTATACTTTGATTTTAAGTTTTGGTGCTGGAATTGCGTATTTAGATTATTTTAATTGTTGTTAGAAATGGCTTCTAAGCAAATATTAAAGGCAATCAGAAAGTGTCGCCCTTTAGTAATACTACTTTTTAACGTGTTTAGTTTTCTTTCACACAACCAGTATTGTGTGTGGAAGAGGATTGCTGAATCATGGCCTGTGTGATGATTTTATTGATGAAGCTCTGTTTGCTTGTCTAGAGCACTAGATGCGTTTGTGAATTGTGAAGAGGTCAGAACTATCCTGCTTACAACAACAGCTTGGTTATTTGTTTGTGAAGAAAGGTATTTTGGACTATTTGTAATTCTATGCTTATAACTCAGTTCATTGTTTTGAAGTCGGTCAGATGGGAATGCAGGTTACTATGAACTGAGAGTAGTTAGGGATAAAATCAGGGTCCAAATCAGCTGTCAAGTGCCCTTTGAAAATACGTTATGTCTATTTTCCACTTTATTTTCCCATTTATTTTATAAGTTATTACCCAAGCTTTTTTTTTTTTTTTTAACACAAATCCCATACATTTTCAGTCTCCAGTCAATATATTACACTCCTTTAAAATGATTTCATGGATTTAATCATGAGTGTGTCACACCTCCAATTGTTGTTATATCATCATTATTATTTATATTAATAATACTAATAGTCCATCAGTACTGTGCAAGCATAGTGCTTGGTTATGTCTAATTGTACAGCTTAACCTAAACTGTCACGCTATGGCCCCAGAAATGATCTTAGATCTAGTGCATTAGTGGTCATATTTGTGACTGTAATGTTAATCCAACCACTTTACATTATATGCTACTTGTGTAGCAAAAACAAAGCCTTGTTGTAGTATCTAAAATATCTCCGTTCTAGATAGTATAACAAAATCTAATCAAAAATAGTTTGGGCCATTTCAATAAAAATAAAACTTGTCTGTAGATATTAACACATCCAGGTCTGCAATTTCAAAGGATTTGGGAGCAACTGTTATCAGTGGTCACTTTCTTGTATATAATGAAAAAAAAATTGTGTATGAAGCTGTCAAGTTTGTTGTTTTCTCATCTTGAAATCTTTCCGTGTTTAAAAATATCTAAGTAGTACGTGACAGGTGAATTTCTTTTCTCAGTTTGTTTTTATATATAAATATAAAAAGTATCCCTTGGTCATTTTACAACAGTTTTGTTATTGGAGAACTTCGAGCTTATTATTTGAGGATATTTTAAAGATGAAAAATAAAAGATGGTCACATATATACCATGTAAATACGGGTATGTGAAGCCAACTGTTTTGATCACCATTAACTGTTGTCTGATGTTGTTCTGTGTTTGGAGATTCCCTCTTGCATGTGTTTTATTATTCTGAACACAACTTACTCATTTCCCCAATTTCCTCCAACCTCCTGAATGTTTCTCTGTTCAACCGTAGAAAGTGATTTTAGGGGAAAAGATTTTGTTTCCAATTAAGGTGCAACAGTTTCTCTCAAATCAGGTGAAGTGAAACATCTGAGGTTTTTTGTGTGTTATGATTTTAATGCTCACTGTGTCCACGAGTTTGGGGCCATTATGTCTATGAAGTTCGTTTGTAAAGTTGCTACCCTTCAGCGCCTCTTGTTTTAAGATGCACTTGTAATTTCCTGATATACCATCTTCTATTATAATATAGTAGTTGGGAATGGTTAATCACAGTACCTTATTTGTCTATGTGTTTGTATTAATTTGCACCACAAGTTTCTAGGAATCACAGAAATACATATAATGGGTAAGATTATGAATAATGTTATAAAATACATATGGATCCACTTAAAACTATTAAGCTTTTTTGTTTTGTTAACTTTGAGTTTTCTAGACATGCTCTGTTTAAAATTGGTATAGGACACAGTTTTCTTTTTTTTCTTCAGTTTTATTGGTTTGAATGTATTTATGTAAATAGAGTTAATCCTATGGATTTAAAACATTTTATCTAGTCTGAGAGACTTTTTAAAAAATATTTCCAAGTATAAATCTTTTAAGACATAATATTTATAAACAGTCTTATAAGAGAGAAAAACGGATTCATATTGAATCTTTTAGTAACTTCATTGTAAGTGTAGATTAACTTTGGGGAAACTGTCCACATGTGTAATCACACATGTGACAAGTTTTCAGAGATTGAATAATTGGTCTCTTTTTGACATATTTTTGACAAGCTGTTAGTCCAAAATAATGTAAGAGGTATTATGTTATGGAATCAAGAGTAGCCTAAAGGTTTACTTTTTTGTTGGTACGTTTTGTTGGATCTTGTTTTGTTTCTTTATTTCTGTCAATTGCAAGTGGCTGGTAACACTCCCGGTGTTTTATTTTTTACCATGGATCCTGCTGCAGTTGAGCAACTGGCCAATTTATAAAAATACCAGCATTGCCTATTGCTTCAAAATTAGAGCTATTAGATTACCTTTATTTCTTATGATGGTAGTCAACTCGAAGTCCAGAGATGTGGCATTTTTTTCCCCCATAAATACGGGAAAAAATGTTGACACTTGTCAGTTCTGGTGCTTGTTCTGTATAATCATTTTGCCTCTTTTTACTCACCATTTTAAGCGTCAAACGTAATACACTGCTTCCTGTTGGCAGCAGTATTGATTATTTGTAACTTGTAATTAAACCATCTTTTCTCTTTTCCAGGACAGAGCTTCCAGGAGCACAGAAAGGAGGGTTTTTCAAAAATCAAACACTCTGTACCCTTTTTCATTCTAAGATGGCATTGGTTTTCAAAAGGACTATTTAGAAATGTATAGTAGCTCTACAAAGGAACTCCAAAAGAACTTAAGTGTTTTTTTTGTGGGGGGGGGTTTAGTAGCAGATTGCTTGAGGCAATACTGACAATGTTTTCAGGCTGAAATTCTGTGTAGCTGTTTTATACATTAGTGTTGGAGTCATTCTGTGGCATTATTGAGAGTTGAGAGATTGTGATCATAGCGTATGTACGTTAAAGGGATAGTTCACCCACAAATGAAAATTCTGTCATTTACTCACCCTCATGTCGTTCCAAACCTGTATGAGTTGCTTTCTTATGTTGAACACA
>NW_015548200.1:56768-80825 GCF_001515605.1 Sinocyclocheilus anshuiensis
GAGTGATTTATGCTGTTTTGATGTGTCTGAAATGTGTACACCAGACTGTCCTACATGTTGAATTTGGAAGAATATAAATGGTGTGTGTTTAGTAACCTTTTCATGGAGCTTGTCAAATGAAAACCGATAATATGCCTTGACTCTACTTGTTATGAATAATTTCTTGAAATAAATCCTTTTTCTGGATTTTATCTTCTGTGTTGCTTGTCTTGTTATTTACTGATCAATGAATTACTTTTGACACTCACCTTGCATCTGCTTTCTGAGAGACTGATGTTTATCAGTTGTAAGCTGCTTGCGGTTTGAGTCGGCAAAAATATCCCCACATCTTACAGGTTTTTAAAAAGCAATCTGTACCACTTTACAATAACTTCTCATTTGTTAACATTAGTTACTATTGGTTAATATGGTTATTGCATGGGCTAACAATGAGCAATGTATTTTTACAGCATTTGTCAACCTTTGTTAATATTACTTAAAATGTTCATGTTAGATCACAGTGCATTGAATAATGTTAACAGATACAACTTTCGATATGAATGTTTTAAATGTTGAGATTAACATTAAGATGAGTAAATGCTCTAGAATTGTTTATGATGCCTCAATAAGAACTGTGGTCCACACCAAACAAGCTGTAGTCTCTCCTGTAGCCTAAGTGTCGTCATTTGAAATGCAAGATTCGTGTAAATTGTCGTTTTAGAAAAGTGATTGTCACTTGGGTAAATATTTATGCAATCGAGATGAATGATTGGAATTTAACGATAGGCAAGCTTTAGTTCATTCACACTTCACAAAAGTTGCCAGTCCATTTTTGTTTGCAAATGCCAGCAAGCATTTGTTGAAACGGTTGCTCTCTCTGCAGACACAAGGCCCCTCTGAAGGATTAGTTGGTTTTATTTACCTGCTCCGAGGAATGCTTTCGCCCGGTCACTTTTGTGTCTGTGTAAATGATCAAGGTCAGGGCTGAGAGTGAGCCTCACCAACAGCTCTAAAAAGCAGCAAAACCTGCAGCACAATGAAGTCTCAGAAAATGGTAGTGGAATTTCTATTCGTGTTGCAACAGAGTTCAAAAGCTCACTCACTAGTTAACACTCTTCAAAGTGTCCGTGCACACACATGCACACATTCATCATAAAAGACAAAAAGTGGATATGGTTGTATATGTTGTTAGTGCAGCACAAAGATAGTGAAGACACTAACCTAGCCCATGTTTTATATTTATTGATCCTTCATGCCGATGTTTTTGAGGTTGCTGTCTGAATTTACACCTCAGTCACGCAGGAACATTCACAGACTTTAGTATTGTTCTCAATAGCTATTTTATCCACTAAGCTCACATTGACTCTCTGTGACCGTGCCTCTCATTGATAATATTGTCCAACAGAGAGTTCACATGAATGATATCACGGTCTGGGAGGTGCTTGTGAAAGTTTTACACATTTTTTAATTAGTAAAGGTGACATTTGGCCATTCAGTTTTACAAAACAGCACTGTTTCACTCTGCTATGGATGCATGCAACCAGCTTTTGTCATTTCAAAGGTGAATGCTATAATTGCTTATTCATTTCAGACACAGAAGGGAATGTCTACTGTCTGGACTTGAGAATGGGTTTGGGGCTCATTTTTAGATGGCTGCATAAGGTCCTGCTGTCTTTTGTTTGCTTGAATGTAGAAGCCACATGATACATCTCAGAATTTACCAAAGGAAACAGAGATCCTAAGATTTTGGGTTATTTTAACCGTAAGTTAGGAAAGAGCCGTGCATGGTGTATTAGACGGGAAGTGGAGCGCTTCCTCAATCCTCACTTCCTCTCGTTGCACCTGGTGCACCACCTGTTCCACTCCTGCCATTAACTATAAAATCCCAATTACATGAAGACTGGAAAAGTGTGTTAATGTGTTTAATCGCAAAAATGGGGTGGTGGGGACTTCGTTCAATGTCGTCCATATGAATGGTGTCTAAAATGTGTATTTGATTGCGTCTCATTTTTGACGTGATTCTCGTGGTGGTGGTGAGCAACTGCAGCACTATGGACGGTGACCGTGATTTCACCAAGTACATGTACTTGGATACAACATTCCTATCAACCAATCAGAATTGAGGGATAACTTTTCAGGAAATATCTGTTTTAGGCTTACAATCAGGGTTAGGTGCTTCTACACCCTTGTTAATCAGCTATCATTGCACACTGTTTTTAGGAATAAATTATGGGTAGGGTTAGGTTTAGGGGTAGGGATTGGGTTTAGTCTATATTTTTGGACAGTTATGTTGATCCAGGATCAACAAAAGATGTTGATCCAGGAACATGTCTTACTTGGCAAAATCGCGGCGACCCACTATGGATCTCGGCATCAGCAGTCAGCAGCCGGTAGGAAATGTGTTGGTGCGTTTAAAGCACGCAAACAGTGGCCTTTTTAATCTGTGTGAGAGATTTTCAGATGTTATTAGCAAAGAACTATCCTCTTTATATTTAACATGGGACCACAACTTTTCGCAAGCATACAAAATCCAGATCAAAGACTTTTTCGCGTCTTAACGATAGCCGTTGTCAACAGTACGCTACGATTTAACTTCATTTCGCATTTCCACACGTTTGTTTGAATGGACTTCTTGTTTCTCCCACTCGAGTTTTATGCAAGCTGAATAGCCCGATTAACGTGGGTTGGAAATGGAAACATATTATGCACCTTTGGTCAACTCGATCAGATACCGTTTTTTATTGTAACAATAAAACACAAAACTGTATTTAATTATATGCATTTAGACAACCTCTATAGGCTATATCGTTTTTCTTGTGCCATGTGTTAAACATGACACAGCAATGAACATTACCAGCCCAGTTAATATTTTAATAGCAGCCCCTGAGAGCCGACTATTTAAACAACAGCAATAACAATGAAATATTTATGAGCGTTAATAATATCAGTAATGATATTAAATCTGATTATGGAAATGATAGGTGAAGATGTTTAATGTCTGCATTATCAAAGGATATTCATAAAACAAAAACCGACGAGCAGTTTGAATATTTTCTTTATCGCATTCATTTATAATAAACATATAAATAATAAATTCTATACATTTCCTGACACCTTGCCTTAATGAAAGGTAGGTTAACTGGTATGGCCACTCAATCATATGCTATCCAAACTGTGCATCAGCTGCATTTTATTTCTATAAAACTATTTAACTATTACAAAATATGAAAAGAAAAATACATTTTAGTAAATGTACAGTAGTTACTTATTAATTTGTTTAACGAAACCCTTTGTTCTTTACTGTGGGACTATTGTCGTTACTGAATTGTCAGAATGTGCATTTCGTATTTTCTTAAAGAAATACAAGAAACAATGAAACCAGAGAACAGTGAACAAAGGACGTATATGTCTGTCCCACTCTGACAACCAACGCAATGCCAAAATAATAGAGAATTCTAAAATAGAAAACAGCACAAGACTGCAAAGACACTGCACCTATTTAAATTAAAATATATTCTCGTATCTTACACTATTTCAAATAACGAAAAGTGATTAGGTAACGATCGGTCAAAATCCTAATGTACAATTCTGTGTATAAAAATATAATTTCTGGAGCCCCACGGCGTTTGCTTACCCCTAAAATATAACAGTCATTCGCACATATGCACAGAATGTTACAACCTGTCATGAAAGTTTCTTTCTTTTTTTACTGTTCTTACTTTTTTCTTCTTCTTTTTTTTCCTGTTTACATGAGATATACAAAAATAGATTCTGCACCGCTGGATGATCACACTGCATTCGAATCCGTTTGTGTGCCCCCAGCCTGAGTTCACGCGAGAATAAATTATGCAAAGAAAACTTTTAAGGCTCCATTTATTCTTTGAAACTGACATTTTTTTTAAGTCATTGTAATAAATATCCCAACTCCGCTCGGGGCCTTTGTCTCTCTCTCTCACAAAACACTCTCGCTCTCTCTCTTTCTCTCTTGCTTGTATTAATATTGTCTTATATCCTACATTAGTGTGATTTCTCTTGCTTTATTTCCATACGAGGGTTTTCAGCTTGAGTTTACTGACATCCCCAAAGGATGAAGCATGCGGCTGTCCAAAAGCCACGTTCCCATTTGATACAGGAGCTTGGAGTACCAGTGGACTCCCTCCTGTTGTAAAGTCGCATTGGACTGACTGGTGACGTTTTTGGGGAATAGGACCGATGACACGTCATAATAGAGCCTGACGGGCGCGAAGGCCAAATGCGCGAGACTGTGGTCCTCTATTACGGCGTAACACGACGCCAGGATTCTGTCGACCACAATGGTTCCATGAGCAGTCACTGGTGCGAACGAGCCCTGGTGCTCCTCCGTGTATATCCGCTCCACGATGACAGATTTAAGCCGACCGCTATCATCAACAACCATCACCTTTTGTCCGGCTCTGACACTGCTGGCAAACGCGCCGGTCATGGTGTGGAGATCATCCGTTGAGTTGTCGAGGACAAAAAGGAGATGAGCAGCGGTGAGGGTGATCTTTTCAACGGGTTCTTTCGTTTCTATCACGTAAAACACGCGTCGCGTCGCGGAGTCTCGGTCTGTGAACATGATGAAGTCGCTGTAGACGAGCTTCCCATCGCCGTCCGCCGCCAGCACCTTGTCACCTGGGTTCAGGTCCTTCACGGCCTTCTGTCCCCCGTCTTTGAGCGTGACCAGAGACGAACCTGGGAAGCAGCCTCCAGATTTCGCAGCAACCGAATTTTCTGTCGAGATAAATAGCAATGAGTGAATCATTTTATGCGGCATACCAAGAAGTTACATCATAAATATATTACGCTAATTTATCATATTTTGAGTTGTTACTGATGAGAAAAACATGCACGTAAGCTAAATAAACCCCAAACTCGGCTCACGCAAAAAAAAAAAAAACGTGGCAACGGGAATTAGGCTGTAAATCGAAAGCTTTCCCAAAAAACAATGTCTTTGTGTGAGATGAAGGAGGAAAGAGCCTGGACTGCTCTAATTAAAAACCAATAAAGCCCGGACATTGTCATTCTAATGCAGCTTGTGTACAGAGCACTCTTGGAAAAGGACACTTCTGCCTTTCCTTGCGCCTCTTTCATATTTGCTCAGGTGCAGAAACTTCTATGTGACAATTCACACTTATAGAATGAGAAAACCCCAAGCAGGCTCAAACAGTATTTACTCAGCCCGGACACTTTTCCAAGGCTCTAATGGTGTAGATTTTAATGTAAATTAGAAATGCTAGCGGTAGTCAATCAATGCCCTCTTCTTCTTTCCTTTCATTTTTTTTAAACCATCATGCTCTCCGTTGTCAGGCTTAATGACAATAATTCGGGCCTTGTGGGATCTCTTCACATTCCGATCTCGGCAAACAGCTATAGAATGGACTTTTCGTCTAATCCTCTCATACGATTCTATGGCATGAAATAAGATGGTGCCAATTGAGAAACAGATTTGGGCGAGCGAGTTCGACCCGGCTCTGTTCAAAGCCTGTAATGTATTTGTAAATGTGTTTAGAATTTAAATGATACGATTTGGTGAAAGCTTATGAGGCTTTGCCTATATGTTCCAGCTAAATTACCTTCGATCAATGTTAAACTAAATAAAACCCTGACAAGAATTACATCGTATTTGCGCAAGTGATGCATTCGTCATATTTTCATCGTAGCCTATTTTTACAAGCGCGCGTGTAAACACATCCGCAATTTGTTTTCATATATCTCTAGTAAAATGTGTGTACAGTGTGTGCTCTGTAGTGAGTGAGCTTGTGATGACTTGATAAGCGCTTCCTTCAAAGAGACAGAGTGGGGCGATGTAAGATCAGTTCATATATATTGGCTGGCAAGTCTTTCTGTGCTTGTCTTATGAATTTCGTAAGGTATAAAGGTTTAAAAGCGGATCTTATAGAGTAATAGACTTAAAACAATTTGTAGGCTTTGATTGCTTATCACTTGGTCATTATTTATAAAATCTGTAGATTTATTAATTAGAATAATATTTGTTAGAAATAATTACGTTGCCAGATGTTATTTTTATGATTACACTAATAATTTAGTACACTTCCAGTAACAGACTAAGAACTAAGAACAGTTTTACAGTATCAGTAGGCTATTTAAAAGCAGTTGATCATTTTAACCCTGCTTTTTTTCACATAAAATCGAGTGTGAAGCATTGTGCCCATCACTTCTTTATTTTGCAGTTCCAATCAAGCTGCCATGGTCTTACCTGCTTTGACAGAGCAATGGATGTGGGCTTTGGACTCGTAATAGACCCAGTCAAATCCAGCTTCCACAGCTAACCGAGAGAGTGTCCCATATTTGCTCTTGTCTCGATCAGAGGTGGTGATATCAACAGCTCTTCCCTCATAGTGGAGTGATTCTTCAAAATGGTGACCGTCCTCATCCCAGCCCTCTGTTACACGCAGCTTAACCCCTGGCCACTGGTTCATTACAGAGATGGCCAGTGAGTTCAGCTTGTCTTTGCATCTCTAATAGAACAGAGAGAGAACAGGAAAAGATGCAATTAACTGAGTTTTAATACTTCCATTCATTGATCCATATTGCCATAAGCATTTTAAAAAACAACATGACAGCCTAAATAATGCTCTGAATCTCCAAAAATAATAGTATAGCTTTATACATAAAAGCTGTTTACATCCCCTTGAATAAACCAACAGGACTAATTCATTTAAAGGCATAAATTTGAAAAAGTAGTATCTTAACAGTCAGTCAGTTCTGAGTAAACTTCTTGAGGATCACAGCTCTGAAGATATAATTTACTGACAATAATTCTTTAATATCCCAATAGATGCGTCCAGACAAATAAACCGACTGACAAATAAGCGTATGAGAGACCTGTATTTACACTGGAAATAATTCAGCCTTGCATGCAAGGATATTCTGCCCAAAGAGCTCAATGAAAAATTGATTGCATTCGCTCCACTGATCTAAAACATATGGATCCAAACAGGGAAAGGTGTGACTGCATCAAGGCCTCTTCTCTTTCAAAGGCCAAAATACGTACAACAGTAACTTGAAATTAGAAGGCAAAAAAAAGGCAAATCAGTTAGTGATTTGTAGTGTTTTGTATTATAACCTTAAGGTTTAGAACAGTGACCCTCGCTAAGGGGCAGGTAGCTTTGGACTGTTAGGCCATGTTTGGGTCGTGCACCCACTAACCTTTCCCGGGACCTTGTGTTGAGATGCTTGGCCTTCTCCAGGACAACTCTTCCCAACACTTAACCAATATGTCAAATAAAACACCACAAAAGACTCTTTCACTGCGTCCAAACGGAGAAGCAACTACTCATTATTCTTGCAGCACAGGTTTGCTCAAGGGACGTGATGTGATTGCTTAACCGACGGTCTTTCGGAGGTTACATAAAATCTATTCAAAATATGCTTGCAAATTGTGACACTAAGCCAAATTAATACCTGCAATAATTCACACACGTAACCTAGCTTTGACTCGCTCGCTCTCTCCCTCTTTCTCTCCCCCCTCATAAGCACACACACACCATTCTTAGCCTATAACATCCACATACATTTCTGTACCAGACTATTATTGCCTCACTTTCAACTGATGTGCTTGACCCTCTAATTTTCATGTCTGCAGTGAAGGCCACATGCAGCTTATTACACTAGATTATATTCCATTATAAATTAAAAAAATGAAGTATAGTCAATTATAAAATATTAAACGTTTCAATTAACCCCATTATGTATTTAGTGTCTATTACACAAACTGTATACCATGTATAATATATGTCTATGGATCTGTCAAACCACCAAAATCTTACTGCACTTCACAGGATACATGAAATATTTTCATACTGACTGAGATACTGATACATCTGTGGAATATCTGTGGCCTGAATGAAAAATGACAGAATAGTTATTTACCCTAACAGAAATAAAACAGATTTTCTGTAAAAGTGATTATAGAAATCTACTGCCTATTAGCTCTACAGCACTTGTGGCACTTGACTGAGAGAGGAAAATACAAACAAGGCACCGAAAGATACAACCTAGCACACTCTGAGCAAAACTGCTGGGGATGCAAGAGCCGTGAAGCCTAAACTCTTTATTAATTCATTGGGTCGTGTGCCGCAAATCAAGCCAAATTCTGTTCAGCCACCATGAAGCGCAGCGGGAACCCCCTGTGCCGCCGCTTTGTGCTCCACACGAGGTTTGTTCAACAAGCCGCCTAGTCACAGTCAGCTACTAATCTCCTCCCAAAATGAACTGTTTTAGAGGAAACACTTATCAGCTACCTGTCAGAGCAAACTAGCCTCCTGGATGCTCTCGCAGTTGCGCCTAATTTCGCGAGCAGCACCGTTTAGCCCAATTCATTACACAGCGTGTAATGCAACCAACAAACCATCCCTTACACTCGGATGCGCTTCTCCAAAACGTTTGTTAACAGGACACCTTGTTAACTCCCTTTGAAAGACTGAGACGTTCATTTGAAGTTACAAGATTGCAAGGGTAACCTTCATATTTTAATGGCAGCGTGTGTGCCCGCGGGTCATCGCACACTTATAATCACATTCACCTTAAGTAGAGTTTGATATACATCTGAGAAAACCACACCAGACAGGGGTTTCATCTTTTTAAGTACCAGAAAAGCGGAAACTTCATAATGCACCTGCGCGGCACTTTAGTTGACATTCGCAATACTTCAGCAAACCTCATCCACGCGATAACCAGTCATGACTTAGACTTTGAACCGAACAGCTATTCAACAAAGACACGTCCAAAATACTAATACAAATATTATACTCAGGGTAAGCACTTTGTAAATTATACGGAAGCAATCCTGAATATGCTTGGTATAGCAAATAGGCTATATTTTCGATGCATTTCCTAAGCAGCAATGTTATATGTTCCTTTGCATTGGCAAAGGGTCAGAAGTTCAAATGATCCCTGCTAATGCGACGAGAGTGGAAAGCCATGTTTGGAGTCGTGTGAGACGACATAAGTTATATAGCTACAAATCGGACCAAAAAAAAAAACTTTATATAATTTTTGAGCAATACACAAGTCTTACTAGTCAAATAATGTAATTTCGAGCAGCGCAAACAGTTTCCAGCATCTAAGTAATAATTTACATACCCATTTACCAAAATAATAGCGCATACTGCAATTAATAATGTTGCACTAGTCTACTTCTGGAGTGTACCACATAAAACTTATTTCAGACTGTGTGTCGTTTGCTGTTGATTATATATCGGTCAGTTGTACAACAGCTATAGATTAGGCCTATACAGCATCGCATTTGGTGTTATAATTGCCAGCAGATGAGCAAACTCCTGAATAATATCGGGAAAAGGGGGCTGAAGACACATAGGCCACTGTGTCTTATTCTAATCTGTCACTAAGTGGTACCGTCCTGGCCCACTAATAAGCAGAAACAAACTGAAGAACATCCTTCGAGAAATGTCAATATTTTCATGCCCTGATAAGCAGCGTCTGAGAGCGGGTGGACTGCGGTCTGACTAAGCGATCCCATGAACATGTATGCTTAATTTCGTTCCACATTTAGCTGCCATAAGACTGAAATATTCTGACCATCACAGTCCCTTCGGATCAGGTGCCGTGCCTATCTAGCAGGATAGCCACGTTTTACAAAACAGAGAACGCGCGCCCGATGTATCTCAACGCGGACAAACAATTATAGCCTACATAGGAACAGAGAAGCGCATAAATATTTCACGCAACCTTCCACAATGAGGGTGAGCAAGGAGGCAAGCAGCCGGTCCTCTCTTGATGGCATTTCTCTCGCACAGCTTCATTAGAGCGAGCCATGCCGCAAGACTAATTCACAATCCCTGCATGAACTGCACTTTCCGATGCTCTGACTTCAAACAGGCACTGGTGCGATTTCTGAAGGGAAAGTAGTTACCTGTGTCATGAGTCTGTCCGCGCCCGTGTTCTCCTCATCCTTAAAGATAATGTCGGGATTGTAATTTGGAGTAAGTTCTTTAAATCTCTCCGAATTGCGCGTTATCTTGCCCTCGTATCTGCCGCTGGCCCCTAAGGTCTTCTCCGCGACATTAGGTATAAACTGCTTGTAGGCGAGAGGTGCCAGCTTCTTCGGATGTCTTCTTCTGCCGTAGCCTCTGCCAGGACCGCAGGCCAGTCCGGACACCACCAAGGACAGACTGAGAAGTGACACCAGCAGCACTCTCGTAATAAGCCGCATTTTGCCGCACGGTGAATCTCGCTGCAGTGTTCTAGAGCGCCCTGCGCGGTGTGTCTAGCAGGATTCACGTTCTCGCTGCGCGGATCTCCGGCGATGTCCTTGCCGTCCCCTCAGTTCACGCGTGTCCCTCAGCGCCGAGCCCTACCGTGACAGGTGCGGAAGTGTGCGTCTGATAACGCATCGGAGGTTTGCGGCGTGGATGTGAAAGGTAAAACTGACCTCGAAATCACAACGTTAGTTGAAGCCACAGCCACTTATGCGAGAAGCCTCTTTACTCCTATGTATTATAGCTGCGATCTGAGGTAGGGAGGGACCTGATTGGCTCGACGGGACGAACCCTTCTGATGTTATCCCACAAAACAGACGCGCAAAAACCTTTCAAGAAGGTGGGCTTCAGGGGAGGGACACGGTGCGATGTGAACGCATCAGTTTTCCCCGCTGCTGTCTGTGAGGCTGCGACATGCATGTGTGCTCAGTTTGTTACTGGGATGCAAATGCCCCACCCGTATGTGACTTGCTAATGGACCGTTTTTGTTTGTCATTTTGTCTGTATTTATGTTCCTGCTTAAGGTGCATATAAGGCTGATTAAATTACGCGCCTTTCAAAGTTTCGTTTATCACAGTCAGTGCAGACTGTGCTTGTGCACATTAATCCGAATGAATCATAAAATAACCACAAACAACCCGATTCCAAATACAATCCAAAACATGCCAAAAATACAGACATGCTTTTTAATTTAATGTAAACTTTTTCGTTTTCTTTTTATCTCCATTAGGTTAATCACTTGTTGTCCCATCAACCTCTCAACCTGAAAAAAGCTGAACGTTACAAAAGCCAGATAAAGTAGTTTGGTTTATAATAAATGGAAAAATATACTTTTTTGCACAGTCAGCTATATCAGCATCATTTTGCAAAGGTTTTAAAGTGAAAGGTTCAATTTCTAAACAATTTACAGGATTTCATTTTCTTTGAAATATTGTCCAAATGTTTATTTCCAAACTGAAAAGCCAGGAATGTTTTGATTCATTTAGAATAAACTGAAATATTCCTCCATCTCTATCAGCTGCAATTTCACTGGCGTAGAGATCGAGAGAGTAGGAGACAGAGATTAAGTTGGCTCTTCTGCCCAACACAGCTTATTTGAGATATTGGAAAGGGCTCTTCCTGTGCGCACACAAATGCTAAGCTGTCTGTTTGGGAGAAAGATCAGCCTGCAAAAACCTCCGTCTCGGAGTGTGTAAAGAGTTTTTTTATTTGCCTCGCTCAGCCGCTCCCTCTACTTAAACACAGTCTCAGTCCTCTCAAGGCCAAGGCAAGACAGCCAAGCCCCAGGTCAACCCAACACAGCGGGAGGGAGAGGAGAGTCTTAGAGATGCGCAAATATGTGCTGTTTTCAATTCGAACGGAGATTTAGGGGGCAAAGGGGACTGGTGAGCATTAAGAGTAATTCATAAACCCTAGAATGTTGAAAAAACCATGTTATCAATAGCATTTTCATATTGACTTAACACATTCCACTCTGTGCCACAAAAAAAATGCCATTGTGGAGGCTGAGAAAACTGATTTAGTTGTCATCAGCCATTATATAATACTAATACTAATACTATAATGACTAGTGGTAGCTTGGTTCAACCTTTTGTTTTCAATACTATATGCGGTTCCATATTTATTTATAATATTTAACACTCTAAAATCCCCTGGAAAAGAGATATTAAAAACACCAGAAATGTAAAATGGTGATGGACAGCGGAGGAAAATATTATTGCAGTTATATGGGAAAGTTGAGGATACAAATAAGTGAGCACATGAGAGTAAACCATCTGCTGCAGCATGCTTTGTTCAATTGCCATTAGACCTGAGGACACAGATAGTATCTATGTAATGAACTTGGGGTGCTTGTGGCCTGTGCTATATTACCTGGAGCAACAGTAATTTCTCTGGAAATTTAGTCAACGTTCAACACGGCTGACCACAGTAACCACTGAAAAGTGTAAGCATCATTAAACACCCACTCACATGCTAGTAGCCATACAAGTCACCATTGCACCATGAGAAGTGCTGCCTTTCTACCGAAGTGTTTAGAGACATTCCACAAGAACAGTGAAGAGTGATTTCAAAACATTCCCACACTCGGTAGTCTGCTGGACAGGTTCTAGGATGTTGCTCACTGAACAACATTACAGCCAATATTTTTCATATTGATTGTAAAATTAATTTTTAACTACATGTGTCTGCACGCTTCAGCTCCTGAGGTGATAGATAAGGCTAAGTGTTGTCACGTCATCAAAGATCAGGAGTGGAGCAAAATGATCCCAAAGACTACTGCTGCTGAAGAAGAGCGAGAGAGAATCACAGCCTTGGATAATGACCTCATTCCGGTCGCCAGAGTTTTGCGATCGAGGGCAGCATGATTGTACAGGAAAGAAGCAAAGCCTGCAATGAAGAGAAGAGGAAAAGGTGTGAAAATAAACCAAAGGCTTTGAGGTGAGAATCGTATGTAAAGACCAAATGATGCTGTGATTGACTACTTCAGAAGTCTTAGACACACCTCTTCAAGAGTCATCTAGTGATCTGACCCAGATGGTTTGTCTCTAGCACTATATCAGCATTACATTTTTTTCAATATATTTAAATCCTTGTAGAAGTGTTTTTTTTCTGGTGAGTTTTGCGCTACACTTTTTATTATTATTATTATTTTGTATCATTACCACTAAACTGTATAATTGACTTTTGTCCCAGGCAACCAGTTTGCTACAGAACTGTGCTAGTTTCATGTTTTCATTTAGTTAGTTAGCATTTTATACCTTCACTCTTCAAATCACGGCCCTGATCACCCTGTTTGGGGTTTTATTTTGTGATAAAGATGGGTTGACTGTTCATTATCACTTACTTATGTGCTATGTAGAAAATTTGAAAAGAAAAAAGCAAGCCCTAAATCCCAAGAATAGCCTAAAACAAATGGTTGAGAAAGTTCAGAACCGCGTCTGTGGGCTTATTTAACATCCTCACCTTGTTTTACAGGCTCTAAAGCTCGGATGTCTTGTGGTAGCTTCAAAAGCAAAATCAGCTTTCTAAATCTATTTATGCATCTTAATCAACTCCAGACAAACTTGCTTCAAGAGATGTTTATAGTTCAGACATGTTTGAGTGTGCTTTATATTAAGTATTTGTTCAAGGCTCAGATTAATTTCTAACTAATAACCATACAGAGCAAAGGCATTTGTCAGTTTTATGAAACCTCTAAAGCCAGCAACAACTTTCTCAACTATCCTGAAAAAAATAGAGAGTATCTCCAGAAAAGCACCTCTAGACACTGAAACTGGCAGTTTTATTAATCAGTTAAACATTACTTTTCGAGATTAGCGTGTCAGCTTTATCGAGTGTTCAAATAATAGTTTCCTGTAGATGAGTATCATATTAGAAGCATTTGAAAGGTGTGGTTCAGATCTGTGGAATTTGCCCAGAACAAACAGGGGGGATTACTGTATAGACAGATAGACAAACCTGCACCAGCCTTTCCAGGTGTGTCCTTTTGCTAGAAAAAAAAATAAAAAATCCACTTTAGACCTCAATTCTACTGTTCACCAACAGCAATATAGAATTCAGCGCCTGTTAAACCATCTAATGCTCCTTCTCTGTGACTCTAAATGTTTTACATACCCACGGCTCTCTTCATATCCACCTTTGTTTAATATGTGGCAGAAGCTCAGCAGACAGACACATGACACATGCTTGCAAAGCTTGCACCAGGTTGAGAGGTGGTACAACTTTAAAATAATCTTTTTTTTTTCTCTCTCTATTTTCTATTTAATTGATTTGGTCGGTCCCTCATATAGCCTATAGCAGGGGTAGGCGAGTTCGGTCCTAGAGAGCCGCAGTCCTGCAGAGTTCAGCTCCAACCCTAATCAAACACACCTGAACAAGCTAATCAATGTCTTCAGGATTACTAAGGCTATAGGCAGGTGAGGTTTTTTTTCAGGGTTGGAGCTGAACTCTGCAGGACTGCGGCTCTCTAGGACCGAACTTGCCTACCCCTGGCCTATAGCAAACACAGCACTTTTTATAAACTATACAGCCTTAGCAGATGAAGTTCACCCCACACATCATCGAAACAGTTTTAAGTTTTAGACATTACTCAATTAAAACCTGACACACATTTGGAGAGTTTTGAGGATTTAACCTCTTGCTAATTAAGACACCTGTCTGTATTGAAATATTCTTGCCTTGGCTTTAACCCTAACTTTGTGTTCGTTAATTTCACACCCAAATCAATCTCAGATTTAATCATAAGATTATGTTAACACAAACAAGCTGAAACCATAACATGTAACCATCAACCAACTGTTTTTGTTGTTTCTGCCAAGAAGCCTTTCCTGTAAAATGTGATTACTTACCCACATTTTAGAGAAGACAATAAAAATGACTACTGTATGTACTTTATACAGCTTGTAAGAACAAGCACTTCAATACGTTCACGGAAGTCTTTGTAGACTTTTCTCAGTGATGCAACTTGAGGAAATACATCAAGTTCCCCGTATCTACAAATGTAAATAATCAAGAATATTAATTAAAATTTGAAGCAGCTAAATCACAAGGAGGCTTCCAGTGACGTCCTAATATGTAACAATATGGATCATGTTTGCAGGTGGTTCGATCGGTATGTCTGCACAGGTGGGAAAGCACCTCAACCTTTATCTTTATGACTGTAACTCTGTCTGAATGGAAGGAGGTGGGGTGATTTAAAGCACTTCTACTGCAGACTAATGTGAGCTGTAAATGTGAAGACCAGCATCACAAAGACAAAGATCACAAAGAAGACAGACAGGTGTGAGTGTATATGAAAGGCAGAGGTGTAGGAAAGGTGTAGAAGAATACATACAGTACATACATAAATACATATACATATGTAATACACAATTTCTGGCGACACTGTTGACCTGACTGCACAGACACTGTTGGAAGAGAACTGAACTGAGCTGGACGATGACATCACGATGACTTTAACTGATAAACTGGCTGTTTTCTATTGTGCTCTTGCATTATTTTTCCTGTTTAACACTGTAAAGCTGCTTTGACACAATCTGTATAGTGTCAAGGACTATATAAATAAAGGTGACTTGACTTAATAATGTATATATGTACACACATATGATACTGTATATTCATGATGACATGATGCTCTAATGTCAATCACATCATTAATCACACTAAATTCATTATTTGTATTTTTGGTGCTCACCATGAAGTCAAACTCAGCCGTGTGAGACCTGCCACATCCGCGGCCTGCGTCGCTCCAGCATAAATGACAGGAGGGTGCATAAAACCTCACCAACTTGCCACATTCGAACTGAAGACCCGGCGCAGACTAACACTCGCCACTCACAAATGTGTTGAATTTTTCTCCACTCCAGCGCTGTTGAAACATACGTATATGTCTATAGTGGCGAGTTTCTCAGCTTTTGTATTTCATGCTGCCCTCAGCATTTGTAATTACAATAAACAAGAATATGACATGCTCTGATGAGTCAAAATGGTTCTTCTCACTGTATTGTCATTTTTATTGTTTTTGTTGTTGTAGCTACACATTTTCCACATGCAGTGGGCGGGCTGAAGTGGTGGACACTGTCTCTACGGCCTCGTTGATCCAAGAAATAAGTGTAAGGCATTAAACATCCGTGGTTCAATCGTTCACATCAATGGCTTACTGTCTGTATGTATAACAATGGAGATAAATCTCAAATTATCTGGATAACATATAATATAGCTAGCAAGCAAATTACATGTATTTTTATTTTATTTGTTTTTTATTTCAGGATCCATTTGCAATTGGAACAACAAGACTTTATGAAGACGTAGCCTACTATAAAGCTAAATCCTCACATTACCACAAAGTTACATCGTTACATTTCATTTGATAAAGTGTTGTCATACACAGTACAAGCCACATATACTACTTATTTAGAATGCTGTTAAAATTGTTTTTTTACAACAAACTGTCATTTCCTCAACATTTCACTTAAAAGTACTATAATATCTCAGTATAGCTGTGATCATTTCCTTGGGTTTGAACATTGATGTATACAGTTCTGGGGAGTAACTAGTTACATGTAACGGAATTACATAATTTAATTACAAAATAAAAGTAATTGTAATCAGTTACAGTTACTGAGAAAAATGTGTAATTAAATTACAGTTACTTATGAAAATGTTAAGGATTACAAAGGGGGTTACATCTGCTTTTTTTCCACACACACTCCCACATACAGATTTAATTGATTTCTTTCATAAACTGCAGTGACTGCTCTAAAAAATGAAACACCAATGTTTCAGGAGTTTAGGACATGCTTTTTTGATAACTCTTTTATTTCCTAAATGGGTTTATGTATAGCTATTAGAGCCCGACCGATATGTTTTTTTTGGGGCCGATACCGATATCGATATTAGGGAGTAAAAAAAGGCCGATACCGATATATCGGCCGATATTCTTTGTGTATATTATAGTACAGTACCAGTCAAAAGTTTGGACACTTTCCCATTCGTGTGTCCAAACATTTGACTGGTACTATATATAGAATACAGTATATACATAAACAGAATATATATACATAAACACATTTTTTGCAATGATCACTCAAATGTGGTGATCAAACACTTATAATGGTGAGCCCTCTCGAACGCCACCCTCCGCGTGTCGGTAGCCCCCCAGGGATTGCTAGATCGGTCGGCGCCGGACCGCGAATTTTACCACCCGTAACTCCCGACCCCGGTGGCTATCCACGCGGGGGTGGTCTCATTCGAAAGAGGGCCTCGAGACGTACACTCGTTTCGCGTTCGAGAGGGTTCCTTGAGCTGAAGAGATCCCCCGAATTTGGTGCGGATTAATATCGGCAAAACGATATATCGGTCGGGCTCTAGTAGCTATGCTTCATTTTTTAAAGATTAACTGTTTTTTCCAATACAAATATGTATTTAACCTCAGAATGATCTCAAAGTAAGTCTGATTTTGTGATGGACTTTGTACAACTGGCTGAAAATATGGTAATACTGGACAGTACATCAGCAGTTGTGGGCGGGGCCTGAACAATATGACTTCATACTGCTCAGAAAATCAAAACGGCTTGATAATTGAGACTGTTTAGGATTTGGGGGGATTAAAAAAAAGAGGGAATGGATTTTTATCTTTGTAGGGTGGTTGTGTCCACACACTAAGATACATTTATATGCAAATACCATGTAAAAGTGAATTTTGCATCCCGTGTCTACTTTAAAATTTAAATATAATCTTAATTCAAGCGATGAAGGATTTCGAAAGTCTGACAGTAATCAGTTGAATACTACTGTAAGGTTAACCCTGCCTGGTTTACATGTTTGAAAATGATAAACAGTTGAAAGTTGTGTCCACACACTAAGATATATTTATATGCAAACACCATGTAAAAGTGAATTTTGCATCCAATGTCTACTTTCAAATTGAAATATAATCTTAATTCAAGTGATGAAGGATTTCAAAAGTGTGACAGTAATCAGTGTTGAGTACTACTGTAAGGTTTACCCTGCCTGGTTTAAATGTTTGAAAATGATAAACAATTGAAAACATTAGAAATTTAGAAAAGCAATCAAAAAGTAATCAAATGTAATCAGTTACATTAATAAAGTAATTGAAAAGTTGCACTACTTATTACATTTTAAGTAGGGTAACTTGTAATCTGTAACCTATTACATTTCCAAAGTAACCTTCCCAACACTGAATGTATATCAAACTATCTTCCAAGGTTTACACAATAGACCTCAGTACTAAATATTTGTAAGCCATGTTGCTTTGGATTTTACTGCCTTTCTAAAAAAATCTGGATTTTTATAGTCATATTCAAGCTCAATTTAAAGCTTTTAATTTCTTATTGGATGCTTCAAAATATACCTTTTTCAGATTTATTATATGAATATAAAATATATTTAAATATATATTTACATGTATGTATGTATGTATGTATGTGTGTATGTGTGAGTGTATATATATATATATATATATATATATGCTGCAAAACTGTTTTATGTTGTAAACTCTAAGTACAGTGTAGATTATATAGCATATATTTAAAAAACAAACGATACAATTATTTTTTTTTACTAGCAATAGCAAACCCTGTGTGTTGTTAGAATAACAAAAAAAATGACCATTTGCTGAAAGAGATATCCCTGGAAAAATATGGTTTTAGGAAATTAAACGTGAGAGAAAAAAACAAGTGAAGAACAAAAAGGTTAAGTCTATTTTTTATGGGCTTTTTTCATTATATTACAAATTGGATTATTAGTGATGAGAACCACATCTCAGGACATTCCCTCTACTATACAGACTGCTGAGCAATTCAAGCCCAATAATTCTATACTGCTTCCATCCAGCACCTCTGTTGCTTCCATGCATGCTTTCTTCTGCCATACCAGGAACTTCTAGTAATAATTCCATTTGTCGATCTGCTTTCTAGAGGGTCATTCCCATCTTTTGGTGTCGGCCTGAAATAACGTGTGCTGTGACGCAGGACAGGACACCGACAAGCAGCATCAGACAGACAACCCAATTAGAATCAAGCGTTTCCTGTCTCTAGGCAACCCTGGCACTGAGCATGACCTGAACCGGCCAATTACAATTCATCTCCCTGTCCCACTGACACTTTGATGTTGAAGAAATATATAATGACTTCCTCTGAAACACACTTACCTCAAAAAAGCCTCCACATCTCAACACCATTACTTAGCATGTTTTGAAAGGAAATAACCATCATGAGTAACATTGCTTGGATTGTGATGAATAGAAAGTTCCTAACCAGGTTTCAGATCCCAAAACTATTTTAAGAGTCTTATTTAACAACAAAATTCTTGCCAAGCAATAGGCAATGATATTTGGTGCTTAATCTAGAGGTAAGCCAAAAGCATTCAATCCATTCAGTCCATTCAGGGGAATAAACCTAAATGTTTTATGCCACATCATATCATCACATATCATCATATCATATCATATCATATCTCATATATCATATCATATCATTTCTATATCTATATCTATAAGCTTCAATTGCTTTAAATCTTGAGTCCTGAATATGAAGACCTCAAACATAGTCAAAGACTGTCCTGACTCTCTGAATGATAAGTACATCTATGATTGCCCACATGTCCAGAGAAATGGACAAAAAGACAGCAAATGAGACCAGGAAGGGCCAGAATATGAGTTAAGGAGACAGAAAGCTGTGGTTTGCTTGGGAAAAACAACAGACAGCACATGAGAGCCTGATGTATCTCATGAATAAAGGCAGTGGTGGGGGTGGGGCGAGGATTTGGATGAGAAGGTGACTGAGCAGTTTAAAGTCTTCTTAACCAAAAACGTAAATGAGTCTGACCTTTTATGAAATGGCTCTGAGCACCATGCTCTGTGTGACAGATTGAGAGGTGAAGGGACCAATACAATGTGAGCTGTAACATACTTTTCTTTGTGTTCGAACTACTACAAATAGCCAATAGGGGGCGATATGGAGGTGTTCCCTAACTGTAGTAAGAGACCCTTCCTGTACTGTTGTTGACAGACACCACATTAATATCACCAGTGATTAGAGGGAAAAGGGGCTGCTAAAACAGATACAGATGCTGGATTTTAAAACTAAAAGAATAGAAACAACTTCTGAAAAGAAAGTAGACCCCCAAATTGTATTGCATAACAAAACTCTGTATAAAGGTACAACAAACATACTGGAACACCCTCATCTTATATTAACTTCAGGTAAGAGTGACGGATGTATTGTCACATCACTTAGACAGATTTAAGTTCAAGGAACATTAGTATGATCAAATACAGAGGAAACACACACACAAACTTTTAATTACATCTATTTAAAACACATACATTTTTTATTTATTTATTCATTTTTAAAGTAAAGTAAAGGCTGGTTAATTAAATAATTTAAATGGTTATTTCACACAATAAAATCATTCAAAAACTGAACAACTTTCTTTCTTCCATGGAACACAAAAGATGACATTTTGAAAAATGTTTCAGTGTTTGACCAAATAATAGAAGTCAGTGGTGTCCAGTGTTGTTTTGGTCAAACACATTCTTCAAAATATTTTCTTTTGTTTTTCACAGAAGAAAGAAAGTCATACAGGTTTAGAATGACATAAGGGTGAATAAATTATGACAGAATTTTCTTTATTTCTAGAGTAAATGTATGAGACCCTCTACAATTACTCTACCGTTATGATGGTCAAAATGACTGCACACAGAACATCCTCACAAAGAGACAATACATTAGTCTGCCCAGTGACTGAAAAACAAAGCTAGTGGTGCAGACAAGTATACTTTTTCAGACTTCAAGGTTAGTGTGTGTATACATGAGAGATAGACGTATGTATTTGTGTGACAAAGATAAATGAGGTTTAGAATAAAGCAATAAGCCCCAAGAAGCCGTGGTTTACAGTGAATTTATAACAGCTAAGGGGCGTTGTTAGGCACGACGCGAAGTGGAGTATTTATAAAACGGTCGCTTATTCCATATACGTAGTAAGGTTTCACAAAATAAAACAGCAAATAAAGTGTAATGATATTAATAAAAACATTATTCTTCCGCCAAACAATGTAGTTCCTCAGAAATAATTGTGGTTCCAACAAAGTGGTTGCCGAGCAACACACAAATGTAAACAAAGGTGCATGTTTGTAGAGTAATTTACAACAGCTTCGAATGTGGCTCAACCAATCAGAATCAAGGACCGGAACTATCCGTTTTATAAAGAGATGCAACACCTCAGCTGCACCCAACCCTCCAACACTGATCAGTAGACTGATTTGAGTGGCAAGAAGAACGAATGCACGTCAATCGACAGCTAAAGTTGCCTAATGCAGAAAATAGGAAGACGCTTTACAAACAAACAGAGATTCAGAACCAGTGATGAACCTTTTGAGTTGTTTAAACTCCACATTATACATATACAGGCAGCTGTGAGGACATACTACTTCCTGCAGTCGTAGCTAGATCAGCAGGCTATTGTGTAACTACTTCCTCAACAAACATCCACTTTAACAAGCATAATGCAGCATAGATTGGCAGTTCACATCAATAACTCTTGTTAGGAGCATAATGACGCTGATGAGCAGAGATTGGTTTGTCTGTTTGGTTCTGATTAAAAGCAGAATCAAGATGCCTAGAAGTACACACCCACACACACCGCCATCGGCTCTGATGGTGTGAAGCGCTGTTCTTGGGATGGTGATAGGCCTACTCGCCTTCATTTAGCAAGGACACGTTAGCAAGGGCAGCAGGTAAATAAACCAGCCTGCCTGCTCTAAATATAGAGACTACACTCCTGCCCTTCATCCACGTGAGAGATAGAAAGAGTGAGACGAGAGGATGATAGATGGAGGAGATACAGACTCTTTCTTATAGAGAATAAGAAAGACTGTGAAGAAAACAGAAGTCAGGAGAACACTGAAAAGGATATGGCAATGACTTCTGGAAGCCGGGAACGTAGCCGGTAGAGAGAAAGTTGCAGTACAGCAGAGTTATAAGAAATAACTGTGGCTTGCTAAAACCTGATTTAAAAAAGTGTCATCATTTATGTTGTTCCACATCTGTATGAACACAAAAGGAGATACTGGAAAGGTTTAAGTCTTTATTATTAAAGTCAGTGAGCTCCAAAACTGTCAAGCTCCAATAAGGACATAAAGGTACTGTGATACAACTGCATCCAACAATACAGTATATTGCAAGTCTTCTAAAACAACACAATCAGTTTTGTCCAATCAAAACATTGATCAATGCACACATACAGACTATATCCAGAATTAACACAAACATGAAAGGTCAACTAACATCAAACGTCACTGGTTCTCGCACATCACAGGACCAAATGTCATGACGTTTGAGGTTTGCATTGTCATATTTACTGTCATATTTACTGTCAGCTGTGTATATGTTCATTGACCGGTGTTTTAATTTGATTTGAGGGTGACTCAATGCTTAAATTTGAATCTGTTTTTCATACATAGTGATCCCTCCACCCATTTTTTGAACAGCTGAAACATTCTTCAAAATAACTTATTTTATGTTCCTCAGATTAAATGATAAATCATACAGGGATGGAATGATGTGAGGGTGAGTAAAGGATGAAAATGTGTTCAGAACTATCCCTTTAAGTACATTCGTGCTGAAAATATGACATACACACGTAATAGAGTTGGTGAAAGGACATGAAAATGTCTGTGACCCAAGGCTTCCTCTGCACCATACCATCTGTCCCTCTCTTGCTCTGTTTTTGTGTGAAATATATAGTCCTCTGCAAGCCTTAAAAGGATGAGACAATTATGTCAGCTCAGTATTCAAATTCAAGAAGAATAAAAGACAGAAGGAAAGAGATAAAAAAGAAACTAATTTGTTAGATGAAACGTGTGTGTGTGTGTGTGTGTGTGTGTGTGATTTAGAACGTCTACTGTGCACCAGCTCTCTTCTGGGACAAAATGTTCTGTCAATCTAGCCAGCCAGACTTTCTAATTATAGGCTACAGACACAAGAAGGTGGAAATCTTATTAAAAGTAAAGATTAAAATTCCCACTGCATATTAAAATCTCTGTCTAACATGACCAGCACTTATTTGCAAGCTCACAGAACATTACATTGCAAAGAAGTTCATAACAGTGCATGTGAATCAGGAAACAAGGGCCACTGTTCACTGTTCAATATAATACAGTAAATAGTTTTTGCACATAAAAGTTAAGAGTCTTATTTAAACTGTCATATCATCCTCATAACACATCACAAAGATGAATCCAAGTGTTTCAACACAGGATGAGCAGTGAGCGAAAAATCACTTGGTCTTAAAGATCTAGTTTCTTATGACTGTACCAGTTCCGGATAAGTGGGAATTCCACATTGTCCAAAAAGCCCATTAGCACCCAGTAAAAAATGTTATCCTGTTTTGGTGATATTTTTTTCTTTTCTCTCTCTTTCTCTGTCCCTCTCCCTTGCTGTCTGGTTAGTCTTATTTTTACCTAAATAAGAGAAGAGCTGTTTGTGTGAGTCTGAGGTGTGTTATGTGTTATTGACTGTGTGTTTGAGTGAATGAGAGGGCAGGGGCTCAGAGGTGCCAGGGCAGCACAAGGGCAGAGCTAACAGCTCAGAGACAAGACTGACGCAGGTGTTGGCATCCTTAGAAATACCACACTTCATTTTGCATTCCCTGACTCCAACCTGTCTTCTCACACATCACACACTGAATCTAGGGCTGCGGCAGTGTCACACACACACACACACACACACACACACACTCTGTCTGAGCCATATAAACTCAATCAGTCTTTCGACACAGTGCTACAGAAATGCTCCTGATAAGTGTAGTTTAGAGCTGAGCTTGCGGTGGTGTCTGTGTGACAGACAACCCTTGAGACAGCGTGCTGCTGCAGCTCAGAGCCTTTTACAATGTCAGCTGGGGTGAAGACATATCTCTCATCCACTGTTCCTCAGAGAAACAAGAGGGAGAAGATTGTGAAGATGAGCAGAGGGCCAGAGGAGCTGATCTATATGCTGATTTAATGGAAGTCTCTCATGCTCACCAAGACTGCACTTATTTGATATATTATTACAATTTCAAAGAACTTTCCTATTTTTAAATTTTTAAATGTCATTTATGCCCATGATGCAAAGCTGAATTTTCAGCATCATTACTCCAGTCTTCAGTGTCACATGATCCTTCAGAAATCATTAAGCGACCTCAGTGGACATGACAGGGCAGACCGTGAGTTCGTGAGCAGCCTCCATGGCTGTGACAGGACAGACAGTGAGTTCAAGAACGGCCTCCATGGCCGTGACAGGACAGACGGTGAGTT
>NW_015548200.1:81020-99752 GCF_001515605.1 Sinocyclocheilus anshuiensis
TCCATGGCCGTGACAGGACAGACAGTGAGTTCATGAATGGCCTCCTTGGCCGTGGCAGGACAGACAGTGAGTTCATAAACGGCCTCCATGGCCGTAACAGGACAGACAGTGAGCTCATAAACGACCTCCATGGCCGTAACAGGACAGACAGTGAGTTCAAGAACGGCCTCTACTGTGCCTGGCTAAATAAAAGTATTCATTTTAAGTGACTTTTTAATTTTATTGCCATTGGTCTGACAAATAAAATAGACAAATATACATTTAAACCAATAAATTAATGATCATGGGTACTCACATTACTTCTACAAAGAAACATATTACATATTCAATATCTATCTTTAATATTTATCACGTTTGGTATCAATCACTCTTTAGTTATCAATTAAAAATTAATTTAAAAAATAGATTTTTTTTTTTTGCTCAATGATAAAACCATGTTACTGGAAAACAAAATGGGAAAGACTCATACCTGCAATTACCTCATACTTCCTTAGTTCGGTTTCTTTTTGAAAATCATTTTCCAAATTACGCTTCATCCACACCATCTCTTTTAATAGCAGTTCAGAGTGTGTGAGATCTTTGGCCAGTCAGCAGCTCCTCTCTGCTTTAATCTCTATTTGATGTGATTTCAGCAGCCGTCTCTAATACGAAGGTACCTGACAGAATTACAGGACTGTTGCAGAGAGTAGCTAGATTCACTTTCTTGTGGCTCACTAAACACTGTTTGTTGGTCCAATGTGGAGCTGTGAAGTTTAGTGGAGATTATCCAGTCTACAGTTTTTATACAAGGCTTTGAACACAGGAAATGCACGCTAACTTGCTCTACAATTAATTGAACTCATTCTAAGGTGATGCAGCAGCAAAGACCAGTGTTATAGGTTCTTTCACATATCATGAATGTGAATGTTTTCCCTTCATTGAAAGCCTGGGAAAATAGTACTAAATAAATAAATCAATATGCATCCAAACACTGACACTTATATACAAACTTGTAAGCCTGTAAGATGTAAATATAGATGATTATGTTTTGATGTTGGTATGCCAATAACTACATCTTTATGAATTTTTAAAATATCCTTTAGAATTAAAACTATGATGTTCATCTATCATATGACATAGTCCAATTTTTATAGGCTTCTTGATGTGATGCTTATTTCGTATTACGTTTCCAGTTCTACAACGAGAGTAGCTTAATTATCAGCTGAGCAGAAGGTTGAATAATGAGCGGAGAGGCTGATGTCTAGTATTGAGGGGACTCCGTTAGTTCTGGGTGACAGACTTGTAAGGAGCAATTACACCCACCCAAGTCCTGTCTGACAGTTTTATGCTTTAAAACTTATGCTCCCTTTTTTTTAATATCCTCTATCCTCTGCACGGCTTTAAAAGCGAGGCGTATAGGAAGAGCAGTTGAAAGAAGAAGAAAAGGCAGAGAGGGACAGCGATCGAGTCATAAATGACGTCACCCTTTGGTCTTTTCGAGGATCCACTCGAGAGAAGGGATAATTATTACACATCTGAAAACAAGATTAATTCGACTCTTTATGTCCACAGAACACTAAATCTTCAGGATGAAGGGAAGCAGAAATGCAGAGTCATTGTATTTCACTTTCATACTCATTATGTGATCATGCCAAATGATTATAATAATTCAGTCAACACATTCATTTTGGGAACAAGTCCTGCCAGGACTGCACTAATATTACAGAACTAAAAATCTTGCATGGCAGTATGCTGTTCTGTACTACACGTGTACCTGTTATAAATGACTAAAAAGACTAAGACTAAACCTCATGGCCCTGACAGAGACGTGGATCAAACCAGAGGACAATGCTACACCTGCAGCACTCTCCAATAATTTCTCTTTTTCCCTCTCCCCTCGTCTGACTGGAAGAGGTGGAGGTACTGGTCTGCTTATCTCTAATGATTGGAAATGTAATCCTTTACCATCTCTGAATATCAACAGCTCCTTTGAATCACATTCAGCCACTATTACCCACCCTCTTAAAATCCATTGTATAGTTGTTTATCGACCCCCAGGACCGTAACTTCGTGGAAGAATTAGATATGCTGCTCTCAAACTTTCCTGAGGATGGTGTTCCCCTAGTTATGCTTGGAGACTTCAACATCCACCTAGATAAACCTCAGGCTGCAGACTTTCACACTCTGCTTGCCTCTTTTGATCTGAAGCAAGTATTAACTACAGCTACTCACAAATCAGGCAACCAACTGGACCTTATTTACACACGACACTGCTCCACTGATCATGTGCTCGTTACTCCACTGCACACCTCGGATCACTTCCTCCTCACTCTTAACCTCAACATGGTTCCTGACACAACACATACCCCTACACATGTCACTTTTCGACGTAACCTACGCTCTCTCTCACCCTCCCGGCTATCTGCTATGGTTTCCAATGCACTGGGTCAGCTGGCCAATCAGAGCAGACTGCGCTTGTCAAAGGAAGGGGCTTTGTTGAAAACGACGTGTTTGAGAGAGGCGGGGCATAGAGGACCTACAATAATGTACAGTATTTGAAAAATAATGTGTTTTTTGAACATTAAAGCATGTCAACATATTCTGTTACACCAAATACACAAAATAATGATCTTTAAAATAGCATCATATGACCCCTTTAACTGTACTTTATATTTATCTTCTTTTTTTTTATTAAAAAAAACAAACAAAAAAACACTACCTTTCTATTTCTTCTATTTTATCTACTTGTTTATCTTTGTGTGTGTGTGTGTGTGTGTGTAAATGTGTGTGTGTGTGTATAATATATATATATATATATATATATATACACCTTGCTACGTGTACTGCGTTAGGCTAACTGAGACTTGTCATTTGCACTTATATATTGTTGCTCTTTTGTTAGTTTTGACTGCTTTTATTGTCCTCATTTGTAAGTCGCTTGCTAAATGACTAAATGTAAATGTAAATGCACTTGTAACCTTTTTGGTTCCTGCATAACCTTGTGCAGACCCTTTCCTACAGACTCTTTCCATTGCTGTCTACACCAATTACATTATATAAATAGATGAGAGAAAAAAGGGTGGCCAAACTCTTAATTAATTTTGCTGCATGAAAGTGCATCACTGTCTATTTACCTTTGATCCAGTATCCCGGCAGTAAAAAAGGGTGCTGTACTAAATCAAGAAAACGTATGCGTTTAGCCCAAATGCAACTTGATGCACACTGAAATTTAACATGCTGCTTCTTTGAAAGGTTATCATGTGTGTTTATTTGACAAGTCTTTGGACAGGTTGATCACAGCCACAGGCCTCAGCTCATCTCAGTTTGGAAAGGCCAAAAGAATTTGCATCCTCCAGACATACTCGCCATCTTGGCAGGACATATTCGGAAAGTATGGGGAAACAGATTAAGAAAAAATGAAGATTTACACCTTACATTCAAAGCTATTGCCTGAGCTTTATCTGAACTCTAATCAGTTGGTACTTTATCAAATTTGGGATCAGACATACTCGTGTCTGTGATATGAATTACGTTTCTGGTTATGGTGAGAATTACGTCTCTCGAGATGAGAAATGTATAAATACTAAATAGTAAAGGCCTCCAGATAATGCAAATGTTATGTCAGGGATTTTGCACTCTCTGATTCCTTTACAACACTTACATTGTGAATTATTTGTAAAATCAATACTACAAACACTATTTCAATCCCTTTTCAAGGATGGGAAATCCCTTTTGACATAACTATAAGGCAGATTCCCAAATTCAAGTCCCCAGGCATCAACAAGCCCAGGAAGCACCGGCAGATATAGAAAATGGCTTTTTTCAACAAAATTATGTTTTTAAAATTCAAAAGATAAAGAACAATTAGCCAACCAAAAGGCATATATCCAGGATACTGCACTCTTTCTTATGATCGTATAAAATACGACAGCCCCAAATAAACATCATAAAGCAACAAACAATTAATAACATTTCTTGGGTGAAAGCAAAACTTTCGCAACAGAACTCAAAAGTTTTGTGAGTGAACGCATATTTAGTTCCTGTTAAGTTTGTTTCCTGAGTGAGAAAATTATTTAGTTCCTGAGTGACATGTTCAGATCACTCTGACTGAATCATGAACTGATTCAGATCGCTAACTTGCATAACCAATTAATTGAAAGTCAGTTGAATCATTCAGTCAAAAACACTGATTCATTTAAATGAGACCTATGAATCATTTACTCATCCTATGAGTTTTAAAAGGTAGATTCATTCAGTAAGGAAACAAGTCTTTATGAATTAAGCATTGAATCAATTACCGATTTGTTCAAAACACGAAAAAAACACCACTACTGTGTGTTGCTTGATGTTGCTGTGGCTTTGTTTGGAACTCACCTTTCATTTGCAAAGTAAAAACAGAGAAAGCAACTGCCAATTGTTTTTTAAAGGGGTCATATGACGTTGATATAAAAAACTATATGGAAGCAGATAAAATGGGCAAGCGTAAGGATTGAAGCCAGTTTGACAAGCGCTAAATTGTGATGGTTAGACGACTGGGTCAGAGCATCTCCAAAACTGCAGCTCTTGTGGGGTGTTCCCAGTCTGCAGTGGTCAGTATCTATCAAAAGTAGTCCAAGGAAGGAGCAATGGTGAACCGGCGACAGGGTCATGGGCGGCCAAGCCTCATTGATGTACGTGGGGAGCGAAGACTGGCGTTCCGGAAGGTGTTCCGATCCAACAGAGACTAGCTACTGTAGCTCAAATTGCTCAAGTAATTAATGCTGGTTCTGATGGAAAGGTGTCAGAATACACAGTGCATTGCAGTTTTTTGCGTATGGGGCTGCATAGCCGCAGACCAGTCAAGGTGCCCATGCTGACCAAAAAGCGCCAACAGTGGGCACGTGAGCATCAGAATTGGACCACGGAGCAATGGAAGAAGGTTGCCTGGTCTGATGAATCACATTTTATTTTACATCACGTGGATGGCCGGGTGCGTGTGCATGGCTTACCTGGGGAACACATGGCACCAGGATGCACTATGGGAAGAAGGCAAGCCAGCGGAGGCAGTTTGATGCTTTGGGCAGTGTTCTGCTGGGAAACCTTGGGTCCTGCCATCCATGTGGATGTCACTTTGACACGTACCACCTATCTAAGCATTGCTGCAGACCATGTACACCCTTTCATGGAAACGGTACTTCCTGGTTGCTGTGGCCTCTTTCAGCAGGATAATGCGCCTTTCCACAAAGCAAAAATGGTTTAGGAATGGTTTGAGGAGCACAAACCATTCCAAATTCCCCAGATCCCAATCCAATCAAGCATCTGTGGGATGTGCTGAACAAACAAGTCCGATCCATGGAGGCCCCACCTCGCAACTTACAGGACTTAAAGGATCTGCTGCTAACATCTTGGTGCCAGATACCACAGCACACCTTCAGGGGTCTAGTGGAGTCCTTGCCTCGATGGGTCAGGGCTGTTTTGGCAGCAAAAGGGAGACCAACACAATATTAGGAAGGTGGTCATAATGTTATGCCTGATCGGTGTGTATCTTAATATATGAAACTGTTCTAATTTCTAACATGTTTCATTTATCTTTTTACTTCATATGACATTTTATAACAATAAATACATATGATGATATATTACAATAGATTTAATATATGTACATATATTACATTTGCGTATGGGTTGTTTGCAGCCACATTAAGTAGTTAAGATAACTGATGTGGTGGTGATGGTTCATATTCAGTGGGAGAGATATCAGTAATCACTGGCCATTATATGGCAAATACAGAGAAGCGGAATATGCTCTGTGATTATGATCTTATTGGTGCTGGAGGGCAGAAAGAGGACAGGGATTGGCTCACAAACTTGTCTGCCATGGTAATGGGCTGTGATAATGCTATTTATGACAGCATGATGGCTGCCTGTGACCATGAATTAAATCAGATCTGTGATGATATTTGTTCAGCTCTCACGTGGACTGCTTTGTGGACAAAAGATAATACTGAGGCAAAGTAAGGCGAAAGGAAAAGAAAGAGATCAGAGAGGCAGAGAATGTTTTAAAACTAGACAGCAAACTTACACTATGTGCCGTGTGCTCCCCCCGAGCTCCATGGAGGATCCGATGATGGCCCAGCAAAACCTAGAGAGGAGAAGGCCGCCGTTGCCATCGGAGCCCTCGAGTATCCCGGAGGACCTGGCGGCTGAGTGGCGGAGTCAATCTGTTGGCCCAGTGGTACAGACTGACGGTCATCTACAGGCGATGGACTCGTGGTCAGAGTCTTCGTTGAAGGCGAGGGGATCATCGATGGTTGCTTCTATGGATTGTTTACCAGTGAGTTCAAGAGACACGCAGTCCAATGATAAAGTATATAGGGATGTACTGTATAAACAAGTGTATTATAAGAAGTGTACAGCGGTGAACAGAGCAATACAAAAGAATCGGAAACTGAAAGTTTTTCAAACCATTAATAACTCATTTATGGGAAATCATTTGGGATCCGAATGCAAAACCAAAGGGCATGTTCGTATATTTAGGTGGACACCTAAATATACGAAGTTTAAAATCAAAAAGTGATCAGATAAAGCATATATTACTAGAATCTAATTGAGATTTTCTCTGTTTATCGGAAACCTGGCTCCATGCTAACTCGCCATCAGCAGCTATAAATGTCCCGGGTTATGATGTTTACAGAAAGGATCGAATTAAAATGAAAGGAGGGGGAGTTATGATTTATGTGAGAGACACTATCCGTTGTAAGGAGATCCTATGGCAAAATCCTATTGATCTAGAATGTATAGGTTTAAATATGATTCTATCACCTCAGATGTCGTTTTCACTTATAGTTATTTATCGGGCACCTGCTTTAAATGAGAGTTTTTATGATGAACTTAAGAAGGTATTATGTCAGTGTGATTTTAAAGGGGTCATAGGATGCCCATTTTCCACAAGTTGATATGATTCTTTAGGGTCTTAATGAAAAGTCTGTAACATAGTTTGGTTAAAATTTCTCAATGGTAGTGTAAAAAACACCTTTTTTACCCTGTCAAAAACAGCTCTTTTCAGATCAAGCCGTTTTTGTAGCATTTTCCTTTAAATGTTAATGAGCTCTGCTGACCCCGCCCCTCTCTTCCGAGCAACAACTTGTAAAAGTGCATGTAGCATCCTATGACCCCTTTAAGAAAGAAGTTATTGTTATGGGTGATTTTAATTTAAATTGGGAAGACAAAACCGTGAGTAAGAAGCTTAAGCAAATCACTGATGGTTTTAATCTGGTTCAAATGGTCAAAGGTCCAACACGAATAACAAATAGTACTAGTACCCAGATTGATCTAATTTTTACTAATAGACCTGAAAGAATTACACAGTCTTATAATATGATAACAGGGTTGTGAGATCATAATATGGTGCTTATATCTAGAAAATTAACTAACAGTCGATTCAATATACATGCCAGTAATAAGGAATTCTTTGGTATTCCAAAAAATAAGCAAGATGATTTTAATGTAGCTATAAAAAAAAATATGAACTGGGAAGATTTATTACATAATACTGATTCAGAAAGAGAAATTCTTACAGAAAAGTTACAATCAACAATTAGTGATTTTTCAGTCAAGATGAAATGTAGGTACAAGAAACAGTCCCTCCCCTGGGTGAATGATAATATAAAAAAATTAATGAAGGAACGCGATAATGCTTTAAAATTAGCATCAAGACCAAAGATGGCTCATGATAGAAATAAATTTGTAATGTTAAGAAATAAGGTAGTAAGAGTATTAAGGAAAGCAAAGGCAGATTTTTTTTATCACAATTATTGAAAATACTCATGGAAACTCAAAAACTATATGGAGATATGGAGAATAAAAAATTAACCGGTCAAAATAATATCAAAACAAGGCCAATTGAATTGAAGATTAATGATACAATTTTACAGAGCCCAATTGATGTGGCACAGGCCTTTAATCACTAAGTTTCACAGTACAACAACCTTATTTATGAACAAATAATGCTAGCGAGACAGCTTTAGTATTAAGACCAGTAACTAAGTTAGATGTTGAAAAGGTAGTCATGTCTCTTAAGTCCTCAAGGGCTAAAGATATCTATGGTATAGACACACTTTTATTGAAACAAATTAGTTCCTCAATAGTTAACCCTTTAACACATATTATTAATAGTTCATTAGTTCAAGGGAGATTCCCTACCTCTTGGAAACCGACGGTTGTGGCCCCTATATTTAAGGGAGGCGACCCCTGTTTAACCAGCAATTATAGGCCAATTAGTGTCCTCCCCACAATATCAAAAGTTTTTGAAAAACTGGTGGCTAAACAAATTATTGACCATTTTAATAATAGTCCTTTTCAATTACATCCGATGCTGTTCGGCTTTAGGATAAATCATTCAACAGAAAAAGCTACTTGTTATTTTATTGAAAAGGTAAAAGGCATTAATGGATAAAGGTGGAGTGGTAGGGGCTGTATTTATTGATTTACAGAAAGCATTTGATACTGTAAATCATAATATTCTTTTACATAAATTACTACATTTTAATTTTTCGACAAAATCTGTAAATTTAGTTGAATCTTATCTCTCCTCCCGTTCTCAGGTAGTAAAAATTGATCATTATAAATCCAATTCACTATGTCTTTCAACTGGTGTTCCACAAGGGTCCATACTGGGGCCAATTCTCTTTAGCATGTATATTAATGATTTACCCACGGTATGTCAACAATGTAATATCATAATGTATGCTGACGATACAGTAATTTTCATGCATGGTAAAAATGCAGAAGAGGTTGCAAATAAGTTGACAGATGTTCTGGTAAAAATCATATCCTGGCTCAATCAGTGTTATCTGAAATTAAATACAAAAACAGCTTGCATGTTCTTTTCTTAAGGACATAGTGTTTATATAAAACAGGATATTTTCATTTCGGGAGAGAGATTACAGGTTGTTTCAGAATATAAATACTTAGGGGTCCATTTGGACTCATGTCTTGGTTTTAAAACGCATATAAAAAAGGTATGTAAAAAGGTACAATTGAATTTAGTTAATTTTCAATTTATTAGAAACTCTTTATCAAATGAGGCTGCAAAGGTATATTTTCATTCTATGATTCTTTCTCATATTACTTATTGTCTGACAAGTTGGTCTAATACACATGCTATAGTTCTAAAACCATTGGAATTATTGTACAAACAAGCACTTAAAATTTTAGATTAAAAACAATTTAGCTTTCACCATTGTTATATTTTAAATACGAATAACCTGCTTAACTGGGAAAACATCAAGTTTAAAAATGTTTGTTTAGTTTTATAGGATTATGCATGGTTTAGCTCCTCCTCCTCTGGTTGATTTTATTAAATTTTGAGGGTGGAAGAGAGCGCTGGTCACTCACTCCCCCCACCTACAATCCCTGCCAGTACCGAGACTCAAACCCCGCGACCTTTGGGTTACAAGTCCGACTCTCTAACCAATAGGCCATGACTGCCCCTGGCAGTTGGAATTGACAGATTTCACAGAAAATCTCACAGGGTATGATAGGAACAGACATCAAACTGTTAGCTTCAGACATCTTATTCCATCTAGTCGGAGGATTTCAAACATGATTTAATATTTTGAGTCGATTTTTAGAACACATGTTATTTTCGTGCATCTGTGCGGGTTTGTTATTTTAGGAATTACTTAAAAAGTCATAAAAAATGTATGTGAGATCCTCATTCATTTTGTGTATGGCCAGTTTGTCTCTGTAACCATTTACAAAGTTGGGCAGTGATGCCTAGTGTTTTAAAATCTATTACAATTTTAAATGTTGTGTAGTGTATTCTGTCTTCTGCAGCAATACAATACCTTTGTACAAACAACAATTCTCAAACAAGAGATTCTCAGCGAATAATAATTCCTCACATAAAGTTAAAAAGCAGCTTTGGAAGACTTGGAATATAGTGCACGAGTCATATTACGACTGCTTTTATGGTGTTTTTTTCCATTTTTGGAGCTTGACATCTGTGGTCGCTATAAATGTTGTTGTATGGACTGCACAAAGATTGCTGCATAAAAATTATTCTAAATATCTCCTTTTCACAGAAAATATAACAGCAAAAATAACAGGTTTAGAAAATGAGTGAGAAAATAATAATGACAGAATTCAAAAATTTTAAATTATCTCTTTAAATTAATTGAAAGAGATCATTTAAATATTTACGAACAAATAATGCTAGCGAGACAGCTTTAGTATTAAGACCAGTAACTAAGTTAGATGTTGAAAAGGTAGTCATGTCTCTTAAGTCCTCAAGGGCTAAAGATATCTATGGTATAGACACACTTTTATTGAAACAAATTAGTTCCTCAATAGTTAACCCTTTAACACATATTATTAATAGTTCATTAGATCAAGGGAGATTCCCTACCTCTTGGAAACCGACGGTTGTGGCCCCTATATTTAAGGGAGGCGACACCTGTTTAACCAGCCATTATAGGCCAATTAGTGTCCTCCCCACCCACAATATCAAAAGTTTTTGAAAAACTGGTGGCTAAACAAATTATTGACCATTTTAATAATAGTCCTTTTCAATTACATCCGATGCAGTTCGGCTTTAGGATAAATCATTCAACAGAAACGGCTACTTGTTATTTTATTGAAAAGGTAAAGGCATTAATGGATAAAGGTGGAGTGGTAGGGGCTGTATTTCTTGATTTACAGAAAGTGTTTGATACTGTAAATCATAATATTCTTTTACATAAATTACTACATTTTAATTTTTCGACAAAATCTGTAAATTTAGTTGAATCTTATCTCTCCTCCCGTTCTCAGGTAGTAAAAATTGATCATTATAAATCCAATTCACTATGTCTTTCAACTGGTGTTCCACAAGGGTCCATACTGGGGCCAATTCTCTTTAGCATGTATATTAATGATTTACCCACGGTATGTCAACAATGTAATATCATAATGTATGCTGACGATACAGTAATTTTCATGCATGGTAAAAATGCAGAAGAGGTTGCAAATAAGTTGACAGATGTTCTGGTAAAAATCATATCCTGGCTCAATCAGTGTTATCTGAAATTAAATACAAAAACAGCTTGCATGTTCTTTTCTTAAGGACATAGTGTTTATATAAAACAGGATATTTTCATTTCGGGAGAGAGATTACAGGTTGTTTCAGAATATAAATACTTAGGGGTCCATTTGGACTCATGTCTTGGTTTTAAAACGCATATAAAAAAGGTATGTAAAAAGGTACAATTGAATTTAGTTAATTTTCAATTTATTAGAAACTCTTTATCAAATGAGGCTGCAAAGGTATATTTTCATTCTATGATTCTTTCTCATATTACTTATTGTCTGACAAGTTGGTCTAATACACATGCTATAGTTCTAAAACCATTGGAATTATTGTACAAACAAGCACTTAAAATTTTAGATTTAAAAAAATGTAGTTTTCACCATTGTCATCTTAAATACGTATAACCTGCTTAGCTAGGAAAACATCACTAAGTTTAAAAATTATTTGTTTAAAAAATTTGTTTAGTTTATAAGATTATGCATGGTTTAGCTCCTCCTCCTCTGGTTGATTTTATTAAATTTAAATCTATTGAAAACAGAGTAACTAGAGGTGCAGCTAAAGCTGATTGCATAATTCCACATAGAAACTCCTCGTTTGGTCAAGCTGTTTTTTCATTCAGAGTATCCCATCAGTGGAATTCAATACCACAATCAATTAGAGAATGTACATCATTTAACTCATTTAAGCATTATTTTAAGAAATGGCTTCTTCATAACCAACAATGTGAACATTAATGTTGTTTATATATCTTAATAAGCTGCTTTCTATTTAAATTTTTTTAATACATATTTCTTTATTATTTTATTGTCAGTTTGTATAGTTTGTTACTTAATTTTTGGTTGAATTTCGTTGTCAGGGGGTTTAAAAAATATTTTTTTTTGACTAATAACATCTGGCAAAGGGACTACCAATGAAAACTAGCCTTTGGGCTAATTTGGGTACATTTACATTCATGAATGTTGATTAATGTACACTGTCCCTTTTTTGTGAAATAAATAAATAAATAAGAGAAAGAAAGGGAGAAAAAGAAGAACAAGAAGTGGATGACGTAAAGGAACAAGAAGGAGAAGGGAGAAAAGAATGAGATGGACAAATCTGTTAGAACTTGTTGGCATTGTGAAGGCCGAACGAATGGTCAGGACTATTGTTTCTGTACTACTACATGTCCAAGCATAGCATGGCACAGTCACCTGTGTTATTCAGAGTTTGCATGAGCTTTTTTAAGGGTGCAAAACTCTTTAAAATGGTCTCAGGGGTGAAGCCCTATCTTGAGCGGAGCAGAGAAGAGCAGAGGCCTGCTTCTATCTCTCAATCTGTGCCTCTCAATCCCAATCACAGGCACATTGTTCTCACCATGTTGTGGAAAAGGCTTTTGACAGGGCACAGTGATGAATCACCCACGCCAGTCTTTCAGCAAAGGAAATAGAGTGAGCAAGTGAGCGAGAGAGAAAAAGAGGGAGCAAGAGAGAGATAGAGCGACGGGGCCTCACAATGTAAGGGCAGCAAAGAGGAAGGAGAAGAGAGGGGAAAAAAACATCAGCCGCACAGCATTCAATTCATTTCTGTACCTCTTTCATGTCTGGCTCTTTTCATTGGTGCAACAGTGTTTTAAAGTTATTCGCTCCTTTTTTTCTCAGGATCAGGTTGAACAAATAGCAAGAGGCAGAGGCTGAAAGAGGAAGTGCTTTTACCTGAGCAGAGGTGCTGATGGCCATGAGCTCCCTGTTATGTTGGAGACACTTAGAAAAACAAACGTTAAAGAGACCCAATTCCTTAACTAATGAGCTAGCATTCTAAGCTCTGTCAGAGTTTAGCCTGACACAAACATAAAGCACCACATCAGTTTCTCTTTTTTTAATTATTGTTTGAAGATATATTTAGAAAACACTTGATTTCCGGAGGCAAGAGACGCATATTTTAGAAAATAGATGTTTAAGTGTATCTTAGATCATGTAAACATGTCAAAATCAATATTATATATATATACACACACATATATATACATACATATATATATATATATATATATAGAGGGGGGTCTGAATACTTTCCGTACCCACTGTATATATATATATATATATATATATATATATATAAAGTAACACAATTAGAGGGTCTTCCCATTTGTTTTGGGGCCAAAATAAACTATTTAATTTATATAGATGTTCGTAATCTATATAATCGTTTTTTTATCTCAAGAACGATACTGCATATAATTTGAGCACCTTCAAAAGTTTGGGGTCAGTAAGATTTTTTTTTATGTATTTATTTATAAATAAATCAAATTAAAAAAAATTCTAATTCAAACTTTGAAATTTCGATTCATCAAAGACGAAAAATGTAGCACAGATTCCACAAAAATAGTAAGTAAGTATTATGTGACACTAAATATATTACAACAGAAAACAGTTTTCACAGTATTACTGTTTATTGTATTTTTGATCAAATAAATGCAGTCTGGCTGAACATAAGAGATTTTCTTACTAAACACAAATCTTACCAACCCACATTTTTGAACGGTACTGTAACTGATAATAATAATAGTAATAATAATAACAATATAATAATAAAGTCAAGATTATAAAACATAAACATAAGATACAATCTCTCATTACTGTATCATGTTGATAAATCTTTCAACTTTAAATCTTTGAGATAATCATGAATTGATCTGACATTTGATCTGGGCTGGACTGCACTGATGTATAGGATGTAGGATTAAGCATAACTTACTGCACAATTATGGAGCAGTACGAATGCGGGAGGAGCCAGGCTCAAACCACATGCTCCCACCACACCTCCTCAAACCCCAGACTAAACAACATGTGGTGATAGACAAGTCCTAAAATTTGCTAGGCCTTCCCACTCTCGGCCTGCTGCCAACAAAATATCCTGCTTATTAGCAGACTAATTTCATTGTACGCCGGACTTTTAAACAAGCACAAAATGTTAAAACCATTCACTACATCTCTACAAAGATAAATTGTCTTTAATAAGACACAGAGTGATGCATAGTGAACTTCTCCTTGCCAAGTGCCCCAGGTCATTCCTTTTTTAACCATCTGAGTAATTATGCACTTTATTCTTGGGCCATAAAACTTACAACTTTTGCGCAGGGTGAGTTGGGCTGTGTTGATAAATGGGCTTTGGAGTGAACAGAATGCTTAGCTGGGCTAGTTAAAGCACGCACACTGCACATTAACAGGAAATGGGTCCAGGGCCCTGACTGCCACAGCTGTGGCGAAGGGTTCGCCTAGCGCTTTGTGATCAGATACATATACATATTTCATATCTATTCAGGTCTAATCTCCCAACCCCCAGACGGATTCTGTTTGGAAAGCTAGTGCAAACATTGCAAAACAAAAAAGAATGCTGATAATGGTTGCGACTTCCGAAACTTTGCGAAACCAATGAGCTTTCTTGGGTTTTTTTAATGGCTTGTCTGAATCGACCTGTTGCGTGCTTTTTGTGTGAGAAAGATATTGCGCGCATAAAGGCCAACAAGGACGATGACAGCAGTAGGTTAAAAAGTGAGACGCACCCTTGGCTGAGTGGGTTAGAGGGACTGACACCTGGGCAAACACTGCCGAAAGACTCATCTGTCATCAACTCCGAGAGTGAGTGAGAAACTCGGCCACTTTTGTCGAGCCACAACAAAAGGGAACATATGAATTAATTTAACACTTTGCATTGGTTAAGCTCATTTACAGCCAATATTATGGGTCAATACACATCATAAATTGTTTGAGTCCTTGTCTTGACTATATGTTGGACTTCATTTGCCTTTTTGCTGTTGTGGTGCTCTCTGATCTCTTCACTCCCACACGACTCTTCATTCAACGTGTCCGAGACATACACAGCAATTATCTTCAAGTCTTCACGTCATGCCTCCATTTCAAACACCAGCCGTTCTGAATCTGAGATTAAGTAAGGCACAGTAGGAGATAACTTAAAAGTCTGAAAACGATGACATGTTTGCATTCTTTGTGCCTAGTCTTTTGTGATGCATACTTGGGGTCTGAGGAATACTCTTGTGTGGCTGAGAATGCTAAGCCATTGAGGCCTAGATTCCACGGTGAGACTGTGAGTGTCACAATTACAAAAATCGACACACTAACACCCCTTACCCCTTAATACTTACACTGAGTCCGCTGACAAAAGAGTCATTATATGGAGCCTTATTCCATTATTTTTTCAGTGTTTGGGTAGTTTTTGTGTTACCCGGCTCCTGCTGTTACGGTGGAAACAGAATAACAGAGACACGTGAATTACTTCTGTTTAATGTTGAATTTTTCTTCTAATGTTTGTTAAACGAGTTTAAATATAGGCAATATGAATAGCCTATTAAAAACAATATAAACAATGCTGTAAATGATACACGAAATACTGTAAATGATATAAGAAATAAAGGAAGTCATGCAAACCAGTGGTTGTGTGGAGTATTTTAGAAAAGTTTAGAGGATTTAAGTTAATCTGTAAACATTATTTCATGTATAAAGTAAAAAATAAGCTAGTAATATAGTAAAAATGAATAAACCCATTAGCTGGGTTAAATAAACAACCCAGTTGTTTTTAACCCAGTGTTTTTTAGAGTGTATATTCCATTTAATTGGGATGTTATTCAATTCTAGGGACATCTGCAGAACACACACAGGGCTACAAAAATTTCAAAAATAAATGTATAATAATAATAATAATGGCTATATCAGACATGCATCTGCCAAAAATGTGCTTTTTCAATAATCATCAGTGTCAAGTGTGATCACACCCTTCTTAAATTATCAAAAGAGCTTCTGCATGTGATATGAGCACCAATATGTTAGCTGCTGACTGTGACATCGAGTTGAACATAAATCAGCTAAGCACATCAGAGAATGAGCTTCAGAGACATTTCCATGGCAACACATGCATTGAAATTGCAGAGAGTGGTTGTTTTCTGTCAAAGGCCAGCTACACGGACAGAAAACCTTGAGAGACCACGTAGATAGCACTGTGTGAAGGCTTTCACTTTTCAGCAGCACAGCACTCGGACTGCTGTGCATGTAGAAAAGAAACTCTAAGCTGTTTAAATCAGTCAGTAATCCAGCTATTAATGCAATGTGACATGACCACTGGGGACAATGAGGGCATGCTCATTCATTCATTGCCCCGTCAGCCTGATATCATCTCCATGTTATCTAAATCTGCTACCAGCAGAGCAATGGGATTCTTACGATCGTTATTAATATGTTTGGACTAATCAGTGTCTTTATTACACCCTAAAGCTGCAGTAACAGGATTTTACTTATTTGTGAAATTCCCACAAATCCTCAGAATGGCTGCCACAGATTTCTGTGAATTTTCCTCCAGTCTTAACATCTATATTCACCAATTATTTCGTTTCTTGAACCTGAGTCACTAGACAACACCTGTGGAAAGAGGGGAGTGATTGCCGCTTGTTATATTTTTTAACAACAACAGGTTTAGAGTTGCAGATATTTGTTCATCATCTCACAAATATTGTGCATAATTTGTAATATTTTGGTGAACCATGTAATACTGACTCAAGTATTTTACAGCAACAGGATGTTGCATTTAACAAACCTAATTGTTCTAAAATAGGCACAATAAAACCTGACGTGACGTGCAAATCAGTTAAGTACGTAACAGTACTAAAATGCTACTTAATGATGCTGAACTATGTAAACATTTACAGTACATGCTTTGTTAAAATATATTACAAACAGAGTAACCATATGCTGTGTATTTTTTACATCTTTACAATTGGTTCAATAACCTTTCATTCAAACTATCTATCTTTCAAAGGCAATTTTGTTAAAGACAACAATGAAATTGTAAAATAGTAATTGAAAGAGAAATATAGAGTATGGCTATATGCTGTGTGAGACTAACTCACTGCTATATACAGTGGGTACGGAAAGTATTCAGACCCCCTTAAATTTTTCACTCTTTGTTATATTGCAGCCATTTGCTAAAATCATTTAAGTTTATTTTTTTTCCTCATTAATGTACACACAGCACCCCATATTGACAGAAAAACACAGAATCGTTGACATTTTTGCAGATTTATTAAAAAAGAAAAACTGAAATATCACATGGTCCTAAGTATTCAGACCCAAAATTTAAGGGGGTCTGAATACTTTCCGTACCCACTGTATAAGCTATTAAATAAGTGGAAATGCAGAGTGACAAAAATAGTGAATAGCAGCAGCAGGCTAGAGCTTGAAAACAGAAGAATCACACTGAATCAAAACAAAGTGTACACTTATCAAAAATGTATATATAAAAAGAAAGCTAGCATGTAACATATAGGGAAATAATTCATACACCTTTAAATGACAAAAAATGATTATTGGTGCATAAAATGATTCCACTGTTGAGTCATTTTTGTGCAGCTTTGATATGCAGTACAAGCACAAACAGGAGCAAGCTTTTAGAAAGTTAGCATGAGGATTAACACCCCTCCTATGGTAAATCTCTGTACTGCATGGTGATAAATCACTCCACTTAATTTCATTACATTTTCCATTAATCCACAGCATTTTTGGCAGTCAAAATATTTTGTCTTAATGGTTTCCATACAGATTAAAAGCTTTGCTATTGCCCTTGTGAAAGTTTGAAATGTAAGTGATTTAAGGAATTTCAGGAATCCTCAGATAATGAAGTGCATTTTATTCTAAACGTATAATTATTAGTGTTGATCCCCATCTACCAGCCTGCTTTGTTATGAAATTCATTTCTTCAAAAGTGTTTCTGAAGTCATCTGAAATCATAAACGTTTAAGAAATGTGGGTTACAAGCTATTGACACCCACAGCCAAATTATGATCAGCTTAACTGAGAGCAGCAAAATTTACACATTCTAAGCAGAAGTCATGTGATCAGAAATGGTGATCATTGTAACACTGATTGGGTTTGGGATTTCTGTCACAATCCCTGTGTCCCCATCCTAAATAGTATGTCAGATTAAAATAAGTGTGTCCCAAAGCATAGTATGTAAAAAAAGAGTATGCCAGAAATCCCCGGATGGTCTACTATTTCAGGTCGATTTTAGAAGTGTGGATCCGTGCACACTCTAATGGCTAATATTACTCACAACCCATTGTGCTTTGACGAATGATTCGGTTTAGAACTACAAACACTAATAAAAAGCGTTAAAAAACTACAAACATGGTGGATGTGCGTGACCGACGGTTAAGTAGAGATGTTTAGATAAAGGGGTTTGAGTTACTAATAATCAGTGTTGGGCAGTAACTAGTTACTAGTAACTTAGTTACTGTAATAATATTACTTTTGCAGTAACTAGTAGTGTAACTAATTACTAATAAGATTTCAGTAATAATATTACAGTTACCATCCATATAACAGCTTAGTTACTTTTGATGCCTCAACCCCGCTGATTTAAAATCCAACAATCAAATAATTCCTAGATTTATTTTCATAATATTCACAACTCGCACATGCATGTGATGTCCCCAGTGCAGCAGGCAAACTTGGAACATGGAAAATCTTACATTCAGCAGATAGAAATATTGCATTATATTGATTTTGTCAGGAAAAAAAGATTATCTGAACACTGTTGTGTAATTTGTGGGTTTACTTTACTCTGGCATTACATCCCACCCACATCCCTCTGATCAGCATGTGGTACATTATATTACTATAATTAAAAATCTTTTTGGAAAATTAAAGTTTCTTACAAACTTA
>NW_015548200.1:99987-100504 GCF_001515605.1 Sinocyclocheilus anshuiensis
TAATTAAATCTGATTATTTGATTAGAGCAGATTTTTCATTAAGTGGTTAAAATAATTTCTTATAAGTTTGTTTTATAGAACCGGCTAGTGTTGGGCAGTTACTAGTAACTTAGTTACTGTAATAATATTACCTTTTGCAGTAACTAGTAGTGTAACTAATTACTAATAAGATTTTAGTAATATTACAGTTACCATCCATAAAACAGCTTAGTTACTTTTGATAACTTTTGCCTCAACCCCACTGATTTAAAATCCAACAATCAAATAATTTCTGGATCCTAGATTTTAATATTCACAACTCGCACATGCATGTGATGTCCCCAGTGCAGCAGGCAAACTTGGAACATGGAAAATCTTACATTCAGCAGATAGAAATATTGCATTATATTGATTTTGTCAGGAAAAAAAATGATCTGAACACTGTTGTGTAAGTTGTGGCTTTACTTTACTCTGGCATTACATCCCACCCACATCCCTCTGATCAGCATGTGGTACATTATATTACTATAATTAAAAA
>NW_015548200.1:100808-101562 GCF_001515605.1 Sinocyclocheilus anshuiensis
CTTAGTTACTTTTGATGCCTCAACCCCGCTGATTTAAAATCCAACAATAAAATAATTCCTAGATTTATTTTCATAATTTTCACGACTAGCACATGCATGTGAAGTCCCCAGTGCAGCAGGCAAGCTTGGAATATGGAAAAGCTTACATTCAGCAGATAGAAATATTGCATTATATTGATTTTGTCAGGAAAAAAAGATTATCTGAACACTGTTGTGTAAGTTGTGGCTTTACTTTACCAGGGTTGCCAACTTTTCAGTTCAGCTTGGAGTGAGATTTTTTCGATCTCGATTCAATATGAATTCATGTGTATATACTGTAAAAATAAGGGGATAAAAATTGACTTACGTCATCCGCTGGACGCCACTCTCTCGTGAACGCGTGTATGACAGTTAGCGGAAGTTAGAGATTAAGGTTTATAAAGTTGTAAATATGGATATTTTTCTTACACAAACGCATTACTTCGCTTCAGAAGGCCTTTATTATGGATGGGTGCAATTTTTTGGACTTCAAATTTTGGGCTACCATCCACTCCCATTATAAAGCATGGATTAGCCTGGATATTATTTAATATAGCTCCGATTGTATTCATCTGAAAGAAAAATGTCATATACACCTAGGATGGCTTGAGGGTGAGTAAATCATTGGGTAATTTTCATTTTTGGGTGAGCTATCCCTTTAAGCCCTAGGGGATGACATATCAATATAACTACATTTCACATGCCATAGGGGCATGTTGTCACAAAAGGTCATATA
>NW_015548200.1:101973-117581 GCF_001515605.1 Sinocyclocheilus anshuiensis
TCACTCATTCACTGTTTATCACCAATAACTTCCCAGCAATATTCAAAATCAAAACAGACAAAAGGCAGGAGAAATGCTTTCACACCGATGTGAAGTTAATGGTAAAATACTAGTATTCAGCTTGTGTCTCTGTTTGCTATGAAAATAATCAAAGACTAGAATCACACATACACCTTTGTATTACCATAACTATCCCTCTTCTTCTCAACTACAGTGTAAGGATGCATGTGCACTGCAATTTCAAGATGCCAGTAGGAATGGAAATCTTTTCTAATGGTTAGATGGGCATCACTGATTGGGAGTACTCCCTTGTCTCCAGCTCAAGAAACCAGTCATAAAAGGATTGGACTCCTCAGACTGCATTGGCAAATAATAATTAACTCCCCTTTGGTCTCACAGACACAAGCAACAATTGACAAGGCAGATCTAAAGACCTCAAAAGACACTTTACCATGTTCTTATGATGGATTAACATCTGAAAAGCATCCCAATAGGACCTTATTCCAAATTCTCATACTTTTTTTTGAGAGTAGACAACAAAAGGACATTTAGTCCTGCAGTCTGTATAGTCTCTATTGCCATATATCCTATTATCATAAATCACACTGAGCAGAATGTCAGAATTTTTCTTACTGGGAAAATTAACTCTGATGAATCTGAAAAACATAATAAAGAGGAAGTGTGTGTGTGTGTGTCTGTGTGTGTGTGTGTGCACCAGCATTATATGGTGGAACAAGTTATGATTCTCTTTACAGAAAGATGGGTACAGATGCCCTTGCTCTCCTTATATGGTTTGTACATTTTATCATCTCCTCAGCAGAGATGTGTCACTGCACTGTTCTCAATCTGATCTGACAGAGTGCTGGTGTTTTCAGTGATACACCATCTTAGCAAAGTGCTCCAAAGACGAAGCTATGTTTTATTTATTTCATCTTTATAACCCATGAAAATAGACAGAGATTAAACTTCGTCCTAGTCAAACATGCTCGCTGGGCCTGACAGAACTAAGTTTTCACACATTCACACCAAGCTTGGCTAATATGATTGATTTGCACCAGTCGTTATTCAACCATTCATTCAAGTAGTTTTGTAGCAATATTGTTTCATGAAAATTACATCTCATGATTGATCATGACCTTACACATATAATTAAATGTCTCTTAGAGCACAAATACAGTAATGGTTCTTTACTAGTTTAATCTCAGTGCTTTAATCACTGTCTGAGCTGTAAAAATCTCTGATCTGTTCCCAACACATACTGGATCTTAAAAAGATACATTTATAATAATAATACTATATACAAAAAAATACATACTGTGTTATTTTAACTGCTATTAGATAAATCTAATTGTTTTTATCAGGACTTTTTGAATTGCCCCTAAAATACACCAATGCAGGACAATTCTGTGCATCAGTGGTTCACAGTACTCTTAGTACTGGAGTCCTTTAAGCAATGGACATGATCTTGAACATTTGATAGACGTTACACAAATGAAGCCACTGACCACCATCAATATTTTATCAGGCCCCAACCCTGACACATAATTTTTTCATGTGACACTTAAGCTGCTGTGGAGATGGAGGTTTCTAGGCATGTCAGAAAAACTGCAATATTTTGTTCACTGGGATAAAAGAATGTTAGGGATACAAAATGTTCTTTCTCTCATATGTGTGCAAACATATTTCAAATATGACATACATATTGTAGATATTCAAAACAATGCACGCTGACCTACATCAAATGCGTGATTCAAGAACGTAAGAGCTCAAGGAGGGAATTATGGCCAAGGCATAGAATAATAAAACATGACCTTCATTAGGTCATAACCTAATGAGATTAGTTTTATTGCTTTATTGCTAAACAATGGTCAAATAAATCCAGCCAAACTCTGATTGAAAGAGAAGCCAATCCAAAGATATGCAATAAAGATGAAGGTGATGATCATTTATCAGCTTACTTCTTGCTCTTTTACTTCACATCACATTTTCTAATAAACAGAAGCAATGTTCACTGTCAAATGGACTAAAGTGAGGTGACAAACGTTTTACTGATGTAGAACTCAATTAACAATTACCATCGGATAATATGGAGGGTGACATCAAGAAAGAGAGAAAAGAGAGAAGAATGTTCTGTTTGCCCAACAGTGGTATTTGAACGAGAAGGATGAGAAAGGATTTGTGGTAAAAAGGAGGTGTGGTGGGGAGGGGGATAGGTGGACAAAAAAAAAAGCACAAAAACTTTTCAATAACTCTGCCGAGTGTTGAGGCCTCAGCCCTGCCTGTCTGTTGCCCTGGGTGCGTGTGAAATGCTTCTAGTGAACAAAGTAAGCCATGGGCACATCCCAAAGGCCTTTGTGGCCAAAGCCTGGTGAAGAGGCTCTTCACAGCGCCAGCAAACACAGTCTACAGCCTCTCACTACAATTCTGCAGATCCTCCCATTGTGTCCCAACACACATTACACACTCGAGAGGGAAAGAGGAGAAACAAGGCAAAACTAATGAAAAGCTTTGAGTGGCTGCTCTTCTTGGAGCACACCCACACTCTAACGCCCAAGAACTGGCCCAGATGCACACACGCACACATACCTCACTTCCAGCTAATAATTGCTATTGAAACACTTGTTTGCTGTTGTTACCTGCACATCCTGCCACATCAAGTGGGATGGTTTTGCAGTGGTTTTACTTTAGTGACCTGGAGGGAGAGGCGTCCTATTCCTTATCACCATGCATCATGTAAAGCAAAAAAAAAAAGTCTATTTCCTCCTGTCTGAAACAGTTCAGCATCAAGTTAAGTAATGTGTGTGGGAAATGTCAAAACAGTCAATGCATGACAAATTGTACTGAGAAAACTAGTGCTGGTTAGTACAATTACAGTTTTCACAGAATAGTCCAGCCAGAGAATATGTGTGTATGTGTGTACACATTCATAAGAGCTTAAACAGAACTGCAGTTTTAGAATTAGTGCAAAGCCTTTTACTTTTATTGGACCCACGAAAACAAGAAAAAAGTCAAGAAAATATTTGGCTTTTACTCTGAATTCTGATTTAAGTCATTTTTTTATATCTGTTCTTAAACTATGATATTGTCTTTAAGATACAATATGCTTCATCATGTGTCAGTGATGCAGACATATGATTTGTTAAGAAATTACTGGCCTAAAACTAAATCCATCCATCCACCCCTCACCATTACACACGGCACACCAAATGACAAATATGTTAGTGTTCTATTGGAAATTCAGGAAAATTAATTGAGATTTTTTGAGAAAGAAGGGGAAGATCGAGGTGAAGGGAAAGTAAATAGCAGAGTACAAAAGTGAATGGAAGAGTGTTCAAAAATACATAGGACAATGGTGGTGAGAAGCAATGTTTTTTTTTTTTACATTAACAGATGTCCTCCTGTAGTTACATTGGGAAAAGCTACACATTATTTGATGACTGTGCACATTTCAACCCTGAAAGAAAATCTGTCACGGTTTCCACAAAAATTTTAAGCAGCGAAACTGTTTTCAACTTTGATGATAAGAAATGTTTCTTGAGCACCAAATCAGCATATTAGAATGATTTCTGAAGTATCGTGTGAGACTGAAGACTGGAGAAATGGCTTTCTGAAAATTCAGCTTTACCATCAAAGGAATAAATTACATTAAATATATGAAAATAGAAAAAAAAATAGAAAACAGTTGTTTTAAATTGTAAGAATATTTTACAATATCACTGTTAATAAATGCAGCCTATGTGAACATTACAAAAAAATCAATGTTGTGCACAGTCACCTCTCCAGAAAATCTCTCCACATCATATCTTCACCTATTATGACTACGGTGCAACAATATGTATATTAAAAGTAAAATGATGAAAGAAAAATTGTCAGCTTGAAAATTTATCTTGAACATCTAAAAAGCTCATTTGCGCAGACCTTGGTAGAACTTGGTAGGAAAGCCTATATTTATTTTTGGAATTAATAATTCATGCATTATATAAAATGAAGGAAGGTCAGCACGCCAGTCAGCAGTTAAGAACTTTAAAAATATGCACTGTGTATGAGCACAGCAGAGGGAGGCAGACATGTGGCCCTGAGTGCATTTTACTGTATTTCATCAGGAAAAGATATATTCTCTAAAAATAGGAAGGATGAAAAACTGGATGGAGAGGGAGAGTTAAGGGGACTCTGAGGTAACACAGGCCTGCTGATCTGTGCAGCTTAGATGTGCAAATTTCGAGACAGTCACCATCATGTAACAAGACAGAAGGAAGATGCTGAGTAATGTAAAGCTACAACAAATGTGTCACAATTTAGTTTATCCTTGAGATATTAATACATTTCAATGCCATATTAGTTTGTGGAAAATGTATTAGTATCAAGATAGTGAGATGTGGTATTACATCTGACTTGTGCAAATATAAAGTCTTCATATTCTTTACCAAATGTTTAAAGATTTTTATAAAAACCTTATGGTCAGTTGTTTTGACTCAACATTTTTGAACAGCAGCCATTATAGCAACCATTTTTCTCTACAAAAATTTGACTTATTATTGATTATTTTACATATTATTCATATATTTTGGAATGCACTTTTTTCATTATAGCAGAAGAATAACTTGAAGGATACGCTTTAGATATTACTAAACTTAGGGAGGAAAAATGATGTGGTCCACTCTGACATCACAGAGCATCAGGGACACAAATATTGTCACATATAATTATCCGCTGTTCCAGTTGTGTTCATGCCCAAACCAGTGAGTATGAAACACAGCATCTGCCTGAGTATCTTGACATGATTTCCACACACAGTTCTGTAACCACATGATATTTTTACTCAGTTATCTGAAGCATGTCTCACCACCTCTCTATGTTGGGTCTTGTCTCTGGAAGGCTGGAGAAGCTTGTAAAAATATTCTCAACCTGCAAAAGAAAAACAACTTAGGTGAAGGGGATTGTCCTCAGTAAATGGTGAGGACAAATTATTTTTTTCTCTCTTGAGTGACAGACAACTTCATGAAGACATGGCAGCTCTATTTGCCATTGGCAAACATGTCACATTGTAAAGATACAATACAATTAATAAGACACCATGAACTTTGTATTGTCAACAGCACATATTTACATGTTATGTGTGCATGTTTGAGAACTTTTTTAGTCCAATAAACAATATTTTATCCAGTCACTAGTTTCATAAGAAACTGAATAAAACATCACATGAATCATTATTTATTAGCAGGAAAACAAGTAACATGATCCAAAACTTCCAGCAAAATTGTACGACCTTCATGATCACACCTTAATGTTTTTCAGCTTGTGGTGGAAGGGAATTCTTGTCTGGTGATGTTCAATAAAGTCTCTGACAATCTTTGTAGCAATGTGGGTAATGTGAGACAAAAGTTACTCAATGGCATAGTATCACAATACAAGAACTAGTCTATATCAAAATGCAAAGTCATGGGGATTCATGCGTAAACCCATCTTCAGAATATTATGGGAAATGTCCTCCTAATAAGCCTAGAAGATGATAATCTCCCAAATAAAATAGGTACAACGCTTGTTTATAATACTTAATATGCAGCACCAGACCAGCTGTGTCCTCATACTGAAAGACACACATTGTTCGCCTCCTGTGAACTGATGGAAAAGAACCAGCTTTGAAATGTGATTTATGTATCATCTGTGTCATCCTGATTGATAGTCATATATTCACATCATGGAGCAGCTCTGAAGCAGCTTTATGGCCAAACTGTGTTAAACACAGTTTAAACAGCACATATCATTTGATGCAATGGTACCAGTGGTTTTTGAGACCTTTTAGACTTGAATTATGACTCAGAGTGTCACAATGGACATCAAGATAAGATAAGAAGCATTAAGTGGTTGAGTGTTTTTTTAATTAAAGCTGCATAATTTTAAAAAATATATATATACATGCTGTATATAGAGCATAGTCACGATATATCGTGCACCTTCTAGAATGTTATTCTCAAAGGAAAGGAAATATGCTAATCTTGACATTTTGCAACTTGTGACCTAATCAGCTACTTTAAATAAGCATCTGACATTATAGGAATACACAGGATGTTAGCCTGAGATAGTTCACCCCGAAAATTACAATTCTGTCATAATGTAATCTCCTTCAAGAATTCTTTGTCTTCTGTGAAATATAAAAGAAGGTCTTTAAAAAAATTTCTCAGTTTTGGTCCATACGATAAAGGTCCAATGTTGCCTTCAAAATATCTTCTTTTGTGTCCCACCGAAGAAAGAGTTAGGTCTGTTAGTCTAGAAAGAATAGATGCATTGATCTAGGAATGAGTGTCTGTAAGTCTGAAAATGGCTTTGCATATGAAGCAGCCTCAACAGGTGTAGCAATTCACTTTCAAAAGCTATATGATTATGACTTTTAATTATACGATGCAGCTCTTTATGATGCATTTTAACTTTTCAACTCCTAAATATTAAGAGATTGCCTCTTAAATGAAATGGCCCTCTATGGGTTTTGAAACACTGATAGTGCATTTACAGCAAATTGCACCTTCACTTGTAAAAAAATTACAGTGCTCAGTGTGTATTTAAGTAAGACTGTGTGCCGTTTGGAAAGCAATACGAGCAGACTCCATGACCACATGAAACACAACTTAAAACTGACTTCAAAGGAGCAATGGAAGAGCAGCAAAAGCAAGCTCTGACAGTAAAAACAATAATTTAATCACATCATTATAAATATTAAGAAAAATTCGGATTTCTCTCATCATCTTTAAAGTGGCTTTTTATGATGTTTACTCCGCGTAATAAAGGGTTAGGATGATTGAGGTGTCATGTGGGTGGAACCCTCAGCTTCCCCTCGATTAACATCTAAACATGATGCGTCCGTTTATCTCTAAACTATCTGCAGACGCTGATCGCTCACACCGCCTGCAGCGGATGGATCTTACAGATTAAATCTTTAATTTAATTAACTCATCTTTGAGTTTGTGCCAATCACTTTGTATACAGATACCCAGGTGTTCAAAACATAAGGCGCATCACAAATGGCATATGTATGGAAATGTATTTGTGTCTAATATGTAACAGAGATTTTGAAAGTCACGGCAGCATAATCTGAGGTCACAATAACATACAGGTTTACCGATGAGTCATGAACAATCTCACATAGTCAAAGACGGTGTTGTTTAGCAGCATAACATTATATTGCTGCATTACGCCTGTTGAAACCATGTTCATTTGAGGTTCATGTTTTAATGTTCAGACAGTAGAGGCTGCACTTCATCCTCAAACATAATGAGAACTTGAACATATCCGACTAAGCATCCAATACCACGAACTCTGGTATTCACACCTGCGAAGCGTAGAATTACACGCACAAAACTGTTTAAGTAGAACCATAATGTGCTCTTGGGAAAGGAAAAAAAGGGATGAGCTTAATCTATCCTGTGTAAACCAGGGAAATTCCTATTGTTGGCAGACAGGCCTCAGTCCTCAGGCATTTAAAGTGCATGTCTTGGCTGCACACGACTGCCTCAAGAACACAGACAAAATACACAAGTTCAAAAAAGATAAAAAGACCAAAACAATCAGAAGGGTTGAAATGGTAAACCACGATAGTGAGGCCGAACTAAAGGATATCCCATTGAGAAGAATTTGTTATTTACAAAAAAGCAAGAGGTCTTCTGTAACATGTAAAGACATACAGAGAGAGAAAGCGACTTTCACTGCACAACAGTGTGAGCAGGAGGACTTTAACATCTCAAAGGCTAGCTCTGTTGTATGCTACAGACAGACCAGGCAAGTCCAGGCCCATGACTGTAAGCATTTAATAAATCTTCCTCTGAGGGAGGAAAGGCCTCCAGAGATTGATGAACTGCTGACAGTTTTATGGCAAAATTACTATTGTTGCACTGGGGGCACTCATCATTAGTAAAATCAATGATAAGGTATGATCTTTTCTTTTCCAACCACACTTTTCTAGCTACCAACAAACCACCCTCCTCTTTTCCTGCCTTTAATTTGTCACTAGTCTATCAGCATCTCTCTTATGACACGCTGCAAGTTGTGAGGCCTTTCAAAGTGCTGCTGTGAGTTTGTCTCAGACGTTTGTACACCACTCATGCAATATTGCTTTGATCTTCAGTGACAAATGCTATAAGAAAACAATTTGGACTAATGACTCACTATGTAGACTCTCTAATGCATGAGGACAGGCAAATTAATTTAAAACGATCTCTTCAATTTCGGTGCATGCGCTAAGCAGTTTGTCCAGAATTGAATGTGGCCTCCTCAAATGTCATGCAGCGTGGCCTGTGTTTGGCTGATAGTCAAAACAGTTGAATAGGTTAAGACAACAGCTCATACTTGCATTGACCTGTACAATCTACCTAGTGGGATCACTTCACTTAAAAAGTCAGCACTAGATTCGTTGAGCAGATATACTGGCATTAATGTAACCTTCTGCAGGTGATTTGAGAATCTATTGCAGGTTGTGCAGAAGCATTATAATATTACTAAGAGGTGTGACTATGAATATGACTAGGGAAACTTTTGAGTCAAATGTTCAACTTGTCAAGGCTGGAAAAATTATAAAGCTCCTTATGAAGCATTTATAAAGCAATAAAGCTCAAAAACTAATGAAAATAAATATGTCTTATGAATTCAAATATTTAGTCTAATTCAAGATTTATATTCAGTATAGTTTTAATTCTTTACCTTACCTTACCTTACCAGTTTATTCAATCATACACACTACGTGTTCAACTAAAATAAAATAAAGTCATAAAATAATAACATACAATAATAATATTATTCATAAAATATTTTTATGAATAACATATATATCTAATATTATTTATTAACTAATAAATAAAACTGTAAAAAATAATAATAATAATTTTAAAACTAAATAAACAGCATGTGAATTAGTCACAATTTACAAGAAATTTTAAATATTTCAACATGCCCAACATGAATGATGCCTAGTTACTTTCCATTATTTCAGTCCAGTCTGCATTTTTAACATTAAAACTTCCCTCTCTCCATAACCACTTGAGAAAACTTTCACAATGGTATATACATTGTAATTGCTATAGTGTTTGCCGAGTTTCTCTCCTCCCTGAGTAGGGCAAGACACAATAGTTCTGTTGCATTGACAGCTCCTCCGGTTCTCACTGAATATAGTGAGAGTCCTGTGGACAGCAAGCAGACATAATCTGAACAGAACATGCATCTGCAGAAATGGGCTTAGAGTGGCCACAGATGCTCTAAGCTGGAATCCTTTGCAATTACAATGATGTGCTTTATATCCTGAGCAAGAGCACAGTGGAAAAGACCTTGCCGTTTCCCTGATGCGCACACTCAAACACACACACACACACACACACACACACACACACACATAATATGCTCTATTCTCAGCTGACAACGGTCCGCCCTTAATGGGGATTCTGCTTCTGATGAGAAGCTGGTCAAAGAAAGGTCTAGACCTACCGCTAGAGAGAGACAACTAAAGAGACCATTCTGGACAGAGGAACACCACAAAGCATCCCCTCATTAGCAGTGTCCAAACACTCCAAGACAGAAACAGCTGTCTTTCAGAGAGCAGAGAAAGAGAGGGGTGTCAAGAAAGGTCAAACAGACAAAAATGTAGTGAGCTTCCTTTCACACAAGTATCAGAGCAGTAGTCTTTAATCAAACCGAGGAATGCAACATAACATGATGTAAATATTTAAACTACATGATGCATTTAAGCAAAAAGGTATAAGAGGCTGTGCTGTATTCTGAATATAGTCATGGCTAAATGGCAACAAGTGACATTACTTTTAAAAACAGTTAAATAAAAAATGGTTTTAATATGCAAGATTTTTAATACACAAAATTAATTAAAGCATTACTTCATTAAATATATTCATTTATATCCTTTTGCTACAAAATAACAGAATGTTGCTGTACAACAAAACTGTGGATGCTGTGCAGTGTAGTAGTGAACAGGTGTTTCACATAGTAGCTGCTGATATATTGAGGATTTTAGCACACCTGGAAAGCTGTATTGACTAATCCAAAGCCTAAACTGCCTATATATATAATGAGACCCCATGCATCACATATAAAACTTGTGACTGAAGCATTCATTCAGTTTCACCTTAAGGGAAAATGGTCTTTCCTTCTTCTGTCAACAAGTTATTAGTGAACTAAAACCATTTCATAGCAAGAGTAAAAGACTTCCTATGATCAATTTACAACTAGTGTGGGGTCCATAAGACCTTTTCACTTTTATATTGAGTGCAAGAGACTTAATAGAACAGTATTGTGCCAAGCGGAGAGGCATTTTGCCATTTCTTGTTGCAGGCTATAGTTTGAGATGAAACACGAAGGCTAGAGGCAGGTCAATTTCTGCAACGCGCAAGCTGATGGACAGAACCAATTTCAGCTTCCAAGACCTCCAGACTGATTATATAGCTGAAGAAGTGGTGTGAGGTTGTCTAGACAGAGGCGACCAATGAAATACCAGTGTTAGTAAGTCAGCCTATGTAGGAAGTTCTATCCAATTATTTCTCAAAGTAGTAAAAAGTAAATGAGAAAAGTTTTCTTCATCCCTCAGGGGTAAGACATTTCTATACCTTCCCAAAATAGCTATTTCACAGTTCATAGCTCTGCAGAGTAAATTGGTATTGGATGCTACAAAAACATTTTCTCATTAACACATTAAACTTACACACACACACACACAAAGTTATCTGAGCATAATTAAATACTAATAATCACAAACCCTCACAGCTAAAAATATCCAGCCCAATGCTATACTTGAATAAATCACTGTGGTTTATTCCTCTATATCCGGAGTGATAATGATGACAACAATAGTTATTTATTATGACAGCTTAAATGACAGCACACAAACACTTAAAGCTTGAAAAACTGCATTGCTATGTATGTTTACTGCAGCCACAGCATTTGTCTGTTGTTTGCCAGAAAAGCATTCACCTGCTGGAAAGATGAAGGCTTACTGGCTTGAACTGATCAATCATCCATGTGCATTTGAAAACTGAAAACATTAAACAAAGCAGTTTAAGCATTTACAGCCAAATAATGTTATTATACACTCAGAACAACTAGGAAAACTAGGAGCAGCTTCACGTTTAGTTACCGAATCTCATTTAAACTTGTATAAACTTGCTGCTTATCACAGAAGATTAGTGTGGCAGATGAGAATAGCGTTTGATCTTCGTATACAGGACGTGTATGTATATGGAAAGTCCTATTTTGGATTTCTTTGCACATGTAAGACTATCAAAAGAGGAATCTTTACATGACCTCGGCTTGAGGTCACTCTAAGTTTTTCAGCTGCCTACAACAGTTAGTAACTCCATCCTGGGCCATCTTTTTTCCCAGAGAGGTGTGTCTATTTACTAAACGGGCCAAACGCAACCCTTCCCCTTGCTGGCCTGCTACAAAGCTGAAGTGAAATGCTGAAAGATGAAAGCATGACTGAGGCTGTCACTCACCCCATCCAAGCTACAAGAGTCAACACATTCTCATTGTCTGTCACTCAAACAGGTGTGCAAAAGAGAGACAAAAGGATACAGAGTGAGAAAGGAATAAACAGGTCAGAGAGTAGACAAAGCTGGTCTGGCGTAGGCCAATTTAACGGTTTTATGAGTGAGTGAGTGAGTGAGTGTGTGTGTGTGTGTGTGTGTCTATGCGAGATGTACAGCATGGGCTTTGATATGTACCCTCTTACTCAATGTATGTGTCAAGGTGATGAGCAGGAACTTGTTGGGTCCTTGATGGCTTGTTTATTAATCACGAGGCTTGTGGGCTAAGTCTCTCATCACCCTAACAGGTATAATTAAGCATTAAAGGGCACGCAAAGCGTTGTGTCTGAGTCTAGCTTTTAGGTTTCATCCTTACCTCATCCACACCTTTTGATGTAAAACAACATGAAAGGAGTTTTGCAATGGAAGACATTTTGCGTGAAAGTGGAGTGATTAACTTACATTATTCGCTACAGAACTGCTGTGCTGAGTTATCTTTACAGACATAATATATTGCCAATATAAGAACAGATCCCTGTTTCCACCATGTTTTAAATCGACACGCTCCTTCCAACGTCAGCAACTCGTGTATCATTCGAATTACGAGTTTCCATTTGTAAAAACGACTTCGCTCGTCATTCATGTGCATAAACTCATAATTACGATATTTCCGAACTAGCTTGACGACACACATACATAATAATCTGTACACACCGCTAATGAACAGTGTAGTGAGACTCCCGAGCGAATGACTCTTGAGCCGGTTCATTTTACTGAATCAAAAACATACAGCGCAACAAGCGTAGTCCAATTCCCGAACGTATTATTTATTAAATGAGTCGGTTGATAGAGAATCAAACACATAGCCCGCAGCACAGCTCACAACTGTGCACGTTCACACCGCAGCAGAATGGTTGTCAGTCAGTATTGTAGTTGAGGCCTCAATACGGTTACATTCACACACTGTTGTTCAGTTATTGAAAACCGCGTTCTCACCGCGAAATCACACCCGTCCATCTAGACGTAAACACCTGCTGTGTGAACTGAATCATAATGTTGGTCATCATCACCGGAACGATTTCCGTCAGTTTTGTGGTCTCCATTCAGGTAGGCTAAAAGCTGCTGTTGGTTAATTGATTTAACTGATGAATAAATGAATGAAATATGTTGCCACATTTTTGTTTGTTTAGTAATGTTGATTAATAAATTGTCTAGTTAAGGCCAGTTATTCGGTTGCATTTATGCAGGTTTGACAGACTGAAAAGTCTCTGTAACTATCCATGTAAAAATGGATGGGCCTACTGATCTATTACTGAAATGGGCTTATTTTGGCAATTTAATTGCATTTGTTTTTGTTTCTCCCCCAAACATTTATTCTTTAAAAGTATTAAAAAATCATTAATTGAACCATTAACTAGATTCATAATAATTATTATTTTAAATTATTTTGTTGTGTTTCCAGTGTGTTACAGTAACTATCTATATAAATGTCTGCCTGAACTGAGGACACATGTAGGCTAATATCAAAGTATATGATATTGCACAAAATATCACACAAGCGGAAGCATCTTTAGGTCTTTGTTTCCATATTTCCAAATTGGGATGAGTGATTCATTGTAATTGCCCAACAGGAGAAAAATCCACAAGCCTGTTGACGTGATAAAGCTCACAAAGCTTGTTCACCCTACTGAAGGGTTATGTGAACTGGATCTCCTCCTCCACTTCGTCCATCCTTTACTGATTCACAGAGCTGGATGAGAGATGCGGAGAGTGGAACATCAGAGAAAAATGTAAACACGCCACTCTCATCTGCCCTTGATCTTCCATTTCCCTTCCCTGACACGTGGATGGTCCCGATGGTTCAACACTGAAACGTGAGACAAAACTGTCAGCCAATCGAAGCCGTCAAGGCCCAAGGCATTTTTCTACCCCCTGCCAATATTGTTCGTAATGCACCTTTTAACATTTGGAGAACAGAAAAGCAGGTAAAGGTATAAGCACAAGAGAATGCAGAATAGAGATTACATGAATGGAAACCATCTTATAAAAAGGCTAACAGGCCTTGGTCATGGTCTTATTAGGCTGTCAAGGCTTTTTTGGTAATATTTACTACTATTGGCCTACATAATCACTGTTGCTCTAAAACAATAAAACATCTGGAAGGATGCCAGGATTAAGAAAAAGGTGAGCAGGCCATTATAGAGTTAATGCCTTAGAGCTCTAGATGCCCAGGGGTGAGAAGAACTTGTGAGCTATGAGCTGTGATATAAGACATATGGAATATTTTTTAATTTAATTTTTTTCTTCCATATTCATGCTGTCGAAGATATACAGCTGAGGGGGTGTAAAGTGATGAGAGATGCACCTGTTTTCCTCGGCACGGATGGCAGGGTCAGGCTGGCAGCCAACGGGCTGTCACCTCTTAAAGCTATCAACCAGTCATTACAAAAAAATTGGCATTTTAACACGCCACAGACGGAATCTCATTGAGGTTCATAACCCCTTGACTGTTTTTTAACATTTGAGTGTGACTTGTAAAGTAGGCTTTTTCCAAATCAGAGATGCATGCATCATTTAAGACTACAGACAATCTTAGTGCAGCTCACAATACTTTTCATAAACATACTAATTAATACATAATGCAACGTTTTTATTAGATTTTTTTTTTTGTGAAGTTTGAAATTTGTGAAGATTTGTCAGTGCCTAAGACCAGTCCTTTTTAACTTATTATATTAATAAGATTCCCTACATGATGACATGTTAAGAGTTTCATCTTGTGCAGATTTGTTTAAACAAGAAGTCAAAACATATACATCTTTCTTTTATTCACAGTGCTGAACAAATGTCAGAGCATACAACTTTAATAATAAAATGATATACGTATCATCAGGCTGATCGTTATAGTGCAGGGCAGGTGGTCATTTTTTATATTTCCACTGACTTAATCTATATTGCAGCAGATGATGAGTATGCCATACAGATTCCAAAATTGTTACTCTTAATATGACAATGTGTTTCGGGCTGACATATTACTTTTATCTCTAGTGTAAAGCATCCCATCTCTTTAGTGTGAATGTACATCACTGCAATTCAAGGCAAGACATTTTGTTTTCTCAACATTAGCGATCTGCAACAGAGCATATCAAACTTTCAGTTTTTTTCCCCGTCACAACCTATGTCAAATAGATGCTTTAGATGTTGTGGTATGGATGAAGGATGTTTCAACACCCCATATCGAAACGCTATTATCAAGCGTCGGTCACATGTCACTAAATTTATAAGCACAGAATTTCTCAAAAAGATTGTGACTTCCACTGGAAATATTTGAAGCATCCAAAGCCTAGAAAAATCAACATTTAGACAGAACATTCAGAATCTAAATAATCCTTACAATTGTGTAGTGGAAATATGAGAAATATGATATAAAGTACATAAACAACATACTTTGGACAGCATTCTAACCATATTGACTGAGGGACTGAGGGTACAGATAAACAAACGTACAGTAGAAGTATATTTCAGTATGAGCAATAAAACGCAAAGTGGTTCTATGCACTGAATATTTGGTAGGTTGAAAAACAAGTAAATATGCACTGATAGTTTATCTGTCATCACTGTCTGAAATTACAACACAAGACTAAAGTAGTGCTCTCCTTTGGCACGACCTCAACATGCTTTGAAGTATCAAAGGTGTGCTGAATGACTTGCCTGCTGAACAGTGAGGCAACATGTGTCATTTAGGCTTTTTTCTTTTTCAAGAGCTGTGCTTATCTCTCCAATCATTTGGATATGGAGTGTGAGAGAACATTAAACAAAACAAACAAATGGAAATAACTGTCTGTGATTGAAGTCAAAAGTCACAGCAACATGTGAAATAAGCTGAAATGATGATGGTCATAATCGAAATAATACTGGCCAGAAGATTAAGATTCTTGAGGCCCTTATTAATTAGCAATGAACGAATAACAAAACATATATGTGTGTGTGTACTTTAATATATACAATATATATATATATATATATATATATATATTAGTGCTGTCAAATGATTAATCGCGATTAATCGCATCCAAAATAAAGGTTTTTGTTTACATAATA
>NW_015548200.1:117756-118070 GCF_001515605.1 Sinocyclocheilus anshuiensis
AAACACATGCATGTATATATTTAAGAAAAATATGTTGTTTATATATGAAATATATTTATATATAATATAAAATAAGAACATAAACATATAAATGTATATGCATGTAAATATTTTCAAAATATGTACTGTATGTGTGTGCATTTATGTATACATAATATAAACACAGTACACATACATGTATTATGTAAAGAAAAACTATTATTTTGGACGCGATTAATCGCGATTAATCGTTTAACAGCACTAATATATATATGTGTGTGTGTGTGTGTGTGTGTGTGTGTGTGTGTGTGTGTGTGTGTGTGTGTGTGTGTGTG
>NW_015548200.1:118636-124993 GCF_001515605.1 Sinocyclocheilus anshuiensis
GGTAGATCAGTTTATCAAACCTCAAACCACGTTGAACAGAATTTTGCATAGTTGCTCCCTGCACTCAGATTGACTCTATCAGGCAAACTGTTTTGCATAGAGAGATCATTTTCGGAAGCCACAAATAAATCCAAACCAAACTCAAACTCGGGGCACAGCGCAAGGAGTTGGAAGGGTGTTGCCCTACGGTAGATGCGGAAAGTCCCCAATTATGTGATAATTCTAGTGAGTGGTTTGGGACATATTTATATTTCTTGCTCAGAGAACTTTTGCATTTACGACATTTCACCACAAACACATTCCATCAACCCAAGGCAACGTCAGCCTCCATCATTCAGTCATTCATTCACTCAATCACTCGAAATAAGCCATGATTAATGTGGGACTTGTAAGGAAGTCTTTGGGCTGTAAACTTCTGCTTTAAATGAGATGAGTTAATTACCCTCTCTGGTTGCTTGTGTATATGTGAGAGGGGGTTAAACATTAATGATAAGGATAATAAATCCACACTCAGTGAAAACACTAATTTTCTATGCAGATTTACTCTTTATGCTTTTAACAGTTAGGGGGTTAAAGTAAGCCATCAAACCACCTTAGGCTTTTTTCCATTCCAATGTATTCTCAGTAGAATGAATCCCCACATGCCGCACAGGTGAGGTATCACAGAAAACTAACTTCAGTATACTATATGGTGGGCATTAGCACAGCTCTTCCCACACATCCACCCAAGTGCACAAGGCCTCATGCTTTAGGAGCTATAATTTTAATCGCTGGCCCTATGTATTAAATCAGCAGGTGACAGAGAGGAGAATGAGACAAGCTCGTCTCTGGAGGTAAAGGAGACTCTCAGGCACAGCAGGGTAGGCACAGCTCCATGTGTTAATCTCTCCTGGGCTACAATTTATGGCCATTATGGCAGTCTATTTTCAGCCCCTGTGATGGATTCTGCTCAATTATTGGCCATTATGGGGACGAGATGGCTTCGCAAGCGTGTTGCAGATTGCTGGGCACCACTGCGACATTCAAGTGAAATCCACTTGGCACACAGAGCAAGTCCTTACAGAATATGAGAGTGAGTGCAAAGCATCCAGACTTACTATTATATGGCGTATAAGTGGATGAGGTATGTTGATGGACAGGAAGTAACATGTGACCAAAGAGACAAATAGTAAAAGCATCACTTGCAATGTTATTGATACACAAGCCATCACCAAAAGTATGTCACTGTAGTTTGTGTGCAGAGATGTTCCTCCAGTGCAGGTTGGGTCCAGAATTTATCCTCTGCAGTCTGAGCTCGGCCAGGCTAACTGACAATGAACATTTCCAACAAGCCATACACAGAGCCAACCAAGACCTGTAGTACTGGGGGAGGACCCTTCAGACAGTTTAATCAAACCGCCTGATCGATTACTCTCAGCCGCCAGGAGATTTAAGGGAAATCCTTTGTGAGGTCCAAAAGCATGAGGTAATGTAGCACTTAGCAAATGAAATAAAAAGACGCAAAAGCACACAGTGATTTGCATTTCATTTTTAGTGGACATGTTCAAATTATTTCGCCTTCCGTCTTTACAGACAAAGACTGTTTTCTTTTTTCACAGGTTTACTTAGTCAGCAATGACAAAAAATAACACAATAGCAATAACGGTTGATGTATGTTGTATAAGAGAGGCATTTAAACTTTTATTAGAAAGAAGCACAGGAAATAATTTGGGAGTGGCTAGTCATCTCCACCATTGGAATAATTCATATCATTTCCACCACTGAAATTATTAACACATGCTCCATTATTCAGTACAGGGCAATATTTTATAACTCTTGCCCTCTCCATATGAATACCAACCTCAGTGTAAACTGGAGCTTAATCCTAATCATATCTTTATTAGTTGTATCAAATGTAGTTATTTGGTGAGAATTTGAGCTTGAAATTTGTTCTGAAATTTGAAGTTTTCAAAAAGAAGAAATCCTGTCACTCTAAACTGTCAGCTATGGGTCAAATTAAAAAACTTTTTAAAAATGAATGAATTATTAATTCTTTCTTTCTTTCCAGCCACTAAGTCATACAAGTAGGGGCTTTTGTGCTGTGTGTCCATTCTGAGTCATCAGGCTAATAGCCTAACATCACCTGACTTGATCGGAAGATGCACATTCTGTTGTCTCAAACAGAGTCAATGCTTCTAAAACATAAATGATCAACAATCCTTGGGGAATTTCTTCACTGATGTTTCAAATTATTCAGTAATACATATTACACTATTCATCTCAAACATTTAAACAAGCTCTCTCCTTGATGATCTTTTCCCACTTTCATCTGAACATGTTTTTGTTCCGATTATGCCTGCCCCGAGCAGAGATAAATCGATGGATTACTTCTCCCTTTTAAGCTGCCTGTGCCTTGCAAAGTTTGCACAGAAGTTCAGCATAGGTTTCCTATTCAAAACATCACACCAACAGACCCCACAGCCTTTGTTTCTTAGGTCATCGACACATTGCATGGTAAGGTGAGTCCCCTGTTTTTTCAGAACAGGTAAAAAGGTTCACAGAGAAGAAAGTTACATAGAAAGCTCTTTAAACGGGTATTTATAGAGACGAAGAAAACAAACAGAGTCCCTTTTGAAAATGAAAACACATAAGATCCATTTCGATGACAGTTGGAAGAAAGCAGCTTTTATGGAGAGACTTGACTGTACTTCTTTTTGAAAACTGTGATTATTTACTTAAAAACACAAATGATGGGCCTCAAGTAATGGGGATTGAGGAAGACAGGTTTTGATTGAACACTCAGAGGATAAATTCCTCACAAATAAATTGCTCCACACCTTTGTCTGTTGCATTAAAGGCCAAAGGCTGTGCTTTTCTTGTACTAATCTCAAGAATGCATGAGTCTATAGAAAAAAAGCATGATGGTTTTCCTCTGTCACACTGAGAAAGAAGTCCAATGTTCTTTTTGAAGACACCCACTTTTATTGATGTGATGGTGACCCAGTAATAGGTGCTAAACATAGCCAGTTGTTCTAACCTTGTGTTGTTCTCACCAATTTATTGGACTTTCTGAATTATCAAATAAGGGACCGTTACATTATGATCACTGATGTGTGTTTTTCTCTAATGTTGTTTTTTAACATCATAGAAATGACCTCTTTGAGACTCTTGAGCTCATGGTTCAGGTATGAACAAAGAAGCTTTGAGGAATTCAGCATTTGACGACAGCTCGATGATGAGATCCTCCAGCACATTGTAGACAGTACATGTGTTTTAACCATTGACCTTATTCGTATAAAGTTCATATTTAGGGCTGTAACACAATTAAAAAGCTAAAAAAATAAAATAAAATAAATAAATAATAATTAAAAAAAAACTTTTAATCATATGGAAAAAGAAATCTACAGGCCTAATAAAAGTATGAGTTCTTTTTGGAATAAAAAAATAATAACAATAAAGACAGAAGACATGTAATACAAGTTCTTCAACACTCTTAAAAATAAAGGTTCTTAATTGGCATCTGTATTTCCATGCCCTTTTCCTTTCTTCAAAATGTTCTTCATAAAGGAAAAGGGTTCTTTAGATTATAAAAATGCTTTTCACACTAAGAAAAAATATTTCTGCAAAAACCTCCTTTGGAATCTTTATTTTTAAGAGTGAAAACAACTTACATAGCATTCAAAGTAAACTATATCTTTTATACATAGCATACATTGGCCATGCACATGATTTCCCCCCTCAAACCAGTCAAGTGCACACTTTGTCCCACAGCTGATTTCATTGGTCACCTCAATCATGTAGTCACATGTCAAGAAAATTTCAGAGTTAAGAAAAAATTATGGATGAATCTGATCATAGAAAAAAATCATGTTGTACAAGCTCTACTAAGGTTTTTCCAGCATGCATAGAATGAGTAGTGTGAATGTTGAAATGACACATTTTTTAAAATTGTATTATTTTGATTTTTTTTTTTTTTTTTTTGACAAGATAAAGAGAAAGGGAGGGCGGTTGGTGTTTAATGTTTTGTTTTCACCATTTGTTCTCCATTGTAGTGACGACTGTAGCTTGAGCTTAGATTGAGGATGGGGTAACAAAAGAATAAATGCTTTTTAAAAAGTCCATAAACTTGACGGTTGTTTCTTAGTTTCCTTAGCCAAATAATTATTGTGCATATTAAAAATAAACACCATTGTTTTCAGACCTCAGATAGTAAATGTTTTAAAAACGTATTTTTTAATTTAAATTTTAAAAATATTTCCTCTATTGCACTCATCATTTGTAATCAGGTATATATTGACAATCAGGAAAACTAAATGAGTTCGTGGGAACTTCACACTGCGTTGAATGGAACGTCGTTGCATAGCTACCAAGTAAACAACACTGTTTCTGTGGACGGCAATGCCGCGGGTGAGGTGCTTTTCTTTTCTTTTCTTCACTCGTTTTGAGGATCATCTCTGCGTTGTTAAGCTAGTTTGAGAGGTGACTTGTAAGGTTATCAAAATGCGTCGCTGCTTGTTTTACGCCTCACAATTCAAGAGAACGTTCCCGCTAGTCGCCGTGCTCTCGCTAGCTGTTATGGTTACTGTTCTGATTCCACCACAGTCAGCTGTTGGTTGCCATGGTAAACAATTGTCCACATTCGCAAGTTCTCGTAAGCATAGATATGTAGGCTATATCTTTGTAAGCTATTTGTAGGCTAATCTCTGTGTTCATATCTCTGTGAGACACAGCAGGTGTAAGATAAATTGACGTTGTAAAATAAACTGCATAATAGTTACTTAAAATGCTACAATCGTGACACTTTTATGAGGCTGGTGACTAAAAATCTTTTCTGCTTTACGAATTTAGTCCTGCTCATTTAATCCTGTAATCATTATCGTTATCATCATAACAATATAATCTACCATTGTTATGGTAATCATAAATCATATGACGCAACGTTCAATTTAACAACATGCCATCTTCTCATAAAAAAGGAACCTGGTGTAAGACACACAGTCTCAAATTCCCAGACTCCCCATATCAATATGACTTCAGCACAGCTCTTCAACACACAGTTTAAGTTTAAAGGTTTGTTGGCACTGGATTGATAGCATTGGATTAAAATAGTCTCAGAATTTTAGTAATGCTTCATGGCCATTTGTTTATAGTTTAACCTAGAAAAAGAAAGCCAGATACGTCTAATTAGCATTGCCATTCATCTCAGTGGCTGATGGTCGACTGTCGCAGGATCCCACAGAAGTGTGTGACTTGAAGGAGAATGTTTGTCTTGACTGAGTACTGACTGAGATATAATAAATATCACTCCATTTCACACTTTTAATAACTCTTGAAAAATAATCAGTCACTGGTATAAAAAAAACAGTAAAATAGCTAGTGGGTTTTTTTTGTAAATTGTTCAGTAGATTCCTATTTATTCCTAAAAGCTATTTAGTCAGAATACACAGTTACATTGGGATGGCCATCAATATGGAAACATGCTTTTTGCCCTCATACAGCAGTAGACCAGTAGTCTGAATTGGTTTACAGTGTATTAACTGAGTTTGACAGCTCCATATTCCTTAGGGATTCGGCTGTAAAGCAGAGTGCGGGAGACTGACTCTAGCAGCTATAGCACTACAGGACCATATCACATGACGCATTCCTGTTCGAAACATTCCCCGTAACCTCCCCGTATCAGACACTTCCTGTCCTGCTGCCTGTGGGGCTGCACTTGTTAGTAGCAGGCACAAAAATCACAACACAAGGCAGAGAGTCATATATCTTGAGCAGCCACAAGGAGAAGAGGAGAGAGAGTATGTTCTGGATCGTGGCCCTCCACCTCTGACTCTTGGTTGGCTGCGATCATGGTGCTTCATACTTAGGTTTTGCTGAAAGCTCACCTTGGCTAATGTTCAGTTGTTGTTGATGATGATGCAGCCCAAAGGATGGGTCTAGTGGTAGCTCCCTCAAGAAGGCTAACAGCAGAGGAGTGGGCAGAGGTCAAAACCAGGTCCATTCAGGAGGGAGACTCAACCCAGCCCTGTGTGATATGCAGGGAGGAGTTTCATCTGCAGCCACAGGTAACTGCCCCCTCAGTTTTGAGCCAAATTAATTTTGAATGCAAATTAGTTAAATAAATATTTTTACATTTGACAGTTAAGTGCAATGATTATTGTTGGTACAAAATTAACATAGTTCCAAAGTTGTAGCCTTTTGGTGATTTTTGGTGAAATATGCCATTTAGCCTGTGTGACATGGTGCAATCCAACAAAAATTTTACAAAGTATTTGTCAGCACAATACAACCAACGAGTTTTAGCATTTAATGATATATATATATATATATATATATATTACATTTACATTTACATTTAGTCATTTAGCAGACGCTTTTATC
>NW_015548200.1:125273-131508 GCF_001515605.1 Sinocyclocheilus anshuiensis
ACACAAACAAAGAAAAACAAGTAGATAGAATAGAAAAAATAGAAAGCTAGTGTTTGTTTTTTGTTGTTTTTTTTAAATAAAGAATTAAAAAAAAAAAACACCTAGTTCTTTTAACACTAACACGAGTTCTTTTCGGCTCATTAAAGATTAATCTTGCAGCGGGATTTTGGATTAATTGTAGAGGTTTGATAGAAGTGGCTGGAAGACCTGCCAAGAGAGCATTGCAATAGTCCAGCCTGGATTACACTGTTTTGCTGGCGCTTGAACACACTTTCCTGTTTATCACAACAAATGGCCAAGCAAAGCGCACAACACTGACAAGGTACGCGATACAGTACGAGACCAAACCTTTATTATTTTATATATTATATAAAATAATATATATATTTAAATGTCAGCCTTTTGTGAAAATTACTTGAACTAGTGTGCACTACGGACTACAGAAAACAACCTCTTCACAAAATGTGGTCTCAAAGCAAAGATAAGGTGCAGTTTCTATAAGCTACAGAAGACATGGATGCAGGATTTATAGCACCAGTATTCTTATTATTTTGGAACTTACTCATTTACTCACCCTCATGTTGTTTCAAACCTGTATGAATATCTTTCATTTGCAGAACACAAAAAGATATATTTTGAAGAATGTTTGAAGAACCATTGGACATCTTTGACTTTCATGGTATGTAAAAAAACAACAACACTGACACATTTTTCATATTATCTTCTGTGTTCTGCTGAAGAAAGAAAGTCATACAGGATTGGAACGACATGAGGATGAGAAAATGATGACAGGATTTTTATTTCTGGGTGAACAATCCCTGTAAGGAAGACCCTTTTTTTAGTATGAAGACAATCATGGTAATGTTCTAAAAGACTCCAAGGAAACAACATATTATATTTCTCTGTTTTATGCAGAAATGTAATGCATTACAAAAGTAGTAAATAAATAAGCAGTCTTGATTGATTCCTGAGAGAACTTAACCTTCCATGTATCTCCTCACAGTTACATTAACATTTAATCATTTAGCAGACGCTTTTATCCAAAGCGACTTACAAATCCTCACATATTGTGTCCTCTTCTTTCTTTTTATCTTCATGAGTTCCTGCAGTGCCCTCCAATGTTCTGTCAGTCAACAGATGCCCCCGCTTTTTCCCATATACACATGTACACAAACACACTTTTTGTGTCCTGTAACTCTACAAATTTACCTTAATGTCTTGTAACTAAACAGTACTGTGAATGATGTAGTTAGGGCAGTGTGAAAGGTCAACCAGCCATTTTTACAGCTTCTTGATTCCCTTTTAAGATGCCAATCTCCTCAAGAATGCTGGGAAAAAAGACCAGCTGTTCAGAGCAACAGAGACAACAAAGTTGCCTTAGTCACATTGTGTAAATATTAGTCTGTGTGTGTGTCTATGTGTGTGTTAATTAGATCAGCTCAGCATTTAATAATAGGTTTCACATTATTTTACTAAGATAGTATTATATATATATATATATATATTAGGTTGAGATATGATTCTCAAAACAATTATTAATTTTTTGTAGGGATGAAGATGCATAAAAGTACATCAGCTTATATAAGTTATGCATTTACAAAAGAATACTGAATGTCCAAAATATTATTAACTGCATAATACAAATTGATTTGAGAAATATTAATATTATATGAATATATAAGGGATAGTTCACCCAAAAATGAAAATTACCCCATGATTTACTCACCCTCAAGCCATCCTAGGTGTATATGACTTTCTTCTTCTTTCAGACGAATACAATTGGTGTTATATTAAAAAATGCCCTGGCTCTTATATTTAAGCTTTATAATGGCAGTGAGTGGTGAATGCACGTATGACAGTTAGCGGAAGCTAGAGATTATGGTTTATAAAGTTTTAAATATGGATATTTTTCTTACACAAACACATCGCTTTGCTTCAGAAGGCCTTTATTAACCCTCCGGAGACGTGAGTATTTTTTTTATGATGGATGGATGCACTTTTTTGGGCTTCAAAATCTCAACCACTATTCACTACCATTATAAAGCTTGGAAGAACCAGGACATTTTTTTATATAAATCCGATTGTATTTGTCTGAAAGAAGAAAGTCACATACACCTAGGATGGCTTGAGGGTGAGTAAATCATGGGGTAATTTTCATTTTTGGGTGAGCTATCCCTTTAAGTTTGGAACTACTGTATTTGTTAACAAGTTAGCTAGCTGCTTCACCTGCTCCTGTGTTTGTTGATGTGGTGTGAAAAGTTTGTGCATGAATACAGTCTAATGGAGACTGAATGCATGTAGATTATCAGACAAGCTGTTGGTGGCGGCTAGACTGAGCTCTATGGGCAGAAGACAGACAGTATGTATACATGTACTCTCAGCTGCTGTTTCTGGTGTCAAATCAAGAATAACACATCTTTTTGTACATAAACACACTGGCCACCTTGATCAATTCATTACCATGCTATATTTTGAGTAATATGCTGGAACACACATGCTATATTTGGCATTTGGCTTACTAGATGTTTGTAGAAGCACTAATTAAAATAGTCAAGACAGCATTTTTAATGATCTTCTTTAATGATGTTTTTGTGATCTTTGGTTAGGTTCTACTCTCCTGTTCTCATGACTCACAAAGTAAGTCAATACAGATCCTTCCAACATCTTAAATTGGCATGGAGACTTTAATAACAACTTCTGAGTTTGTGATTTAGTCCCTTTGTTCCGCTAATTTCAGGTGTGTCTGAAGTCTTTTGAGAAGTTCTCAGGCAGGAAGAGCTGCCCGATGTGCAGGAAGGAGCAGTATGAGACGAGGGGGATCTATGATGCTGCTCGTCTCTATCGGAAAAAGTGTGCTGTCAGGTAAAGATGTGAAGTTCATGCGGATGGACAATTTACATCCATATAAATTGCCCCAATTTCTCTAAAACAATTTTGTCACTATTTTCTTTCTCTCTCTCTTTTTTTTTTTCAAATCTCAGAATACAGGCTTTCTGGCGTGGCTACCTTGTTCGCAAATGGTACAGCAACATGAAGTAATGGTATGTGCCACTGAAAGACCAACTATTAAGACGAAGATTCTTTGAAAAAAAGGTAACATTATTAGAGACATTATGACAATGTTAGTCTGTTAATGGACACTTCAGTCTCATCAACAGCATTTTTTATTCATTAATTAGATCATTGTATTGTTGATATATTTAGAATGCTTATAATATTTTTTAACTTTTCTGCAATTTGCTATTTATTATTCAGCAAAATGAAGAGGTAGTCTCAGAGAGTAAAGCCCCAAGTAAAAAAATCCAAATGAAAAAGGATTGATTTTGTACAAGAGTTATGCATTTAGAAATGAAGGCTTAAACAGTTTGTTTAAATAAATGTTGTTTTCCATAGCAGCTTGCATGCACCCTTTGACCCTTCAGAGTGCAGGATACTGATAGCAGGTGAAAGTGGTTAGAAGCTGTTGGTCAGGGACCTCACTGACACAGACGTCTGTCCCTGCAGCCCCCTCATTATCCCACACAGAAGTCCCCATGCATTAGCCCAGGGAAAGCAAAGGTTGCCATCTAGTGAGGCAGCAACTGTCAAGTCTTGGTTACAGTTCTGGAGCTGACAGCAGTATTCCAGACTCCAAGCCATATTCTGAAAGTAGAGTGTTCTTATTTAAAAGCATACAGATGTATGCATTGACCCCTGTGACAGTATTGTATATTTTTGAGCATTGCCAAATCTGTATTAATATTGAATCTTTTTTCATTTGTCTGCTACACAGTAAGGTTCATTTGTGATTGCTGAACAACTAGCACCCACATGCTCTTTTACAAGGCAAGTCAGTTTACAGTGGCAGAAATGGCAGTGAGAAGGGGAATTTATCTACCCTTACATTACATTTATTAATTTACCAAACGCCTTATCTAGTTTGATTTAAAAGAAAGCTTAAACCTTTTTCTTTTAAAAAGCTTATTTTTAAAAGAAAGCTAAAAGCGTATCTTTTTAGTTTAGATTTAAATTAATAAATTACGATTTGGAAGAATTCTACGTATTATGTGGTCTTTTATTATTACTTGGGTTTCATTTCCATTTTTATTTATACTAATTTGATCTTTTTTTATTATCAATATAAACGTGGGTTTCGTCTGATGTTATATTGATTATGGTATTTTTACTTGTTTTCATGTGAAGTACTTGGTGCTTATTTTTTATTGTTATTATTGTTATTGAAGCAATCTACAGTGCTTTCAAGGTATACATTTGATATTTTTTCCCACAGGGATTTACAATCTTGGTTATGCTAGTGGCATGATATTACATTTTATTTGGCATGTGAATGAGTTAGTAGTGCATTTCTGGTTCTTGCATGTATTTCTCTGGACCTTTGGCACACCAGGAAGCAGTTAACCAGCTAAACAATGTGGAACAAAGAGAGAAAGAATGCAGTATGCTTATTGCTTTGCTCTTAGATGATAGGTTTTCAATCAAGCAGTCGCTCAGGTACCTCACTAAGTCAACATATTAGAGAGTTAAATTGGTGACATTAAGATTGATTGTACCTGCCCTCTTTTTTCCCTGAATGTGAGGAGGCAGAGTTCACACTGCCAAATGTTGTTTGTCCTTCTTTAGGAAGGTCTACATTTGAACTCTGTGGAACGCTTAACGTCTGTTTAATTACTGATCAAATACAGCTATAAAGAAACCACTGATGTCATTCGCCACAGGATGTGTGTGCGTACCTGTACATGCATAATCTTGCAGGCCAATTTCTGGGATTGTCCAGAAAGTTTCCTTTATACATCCATACTGCTATTGATCTGGCTGTTAACAGATTTTCATTGTCACTGTAAGACTCAGAATTGATCTGTTAAGACGGAACATCAGCTTGCCTTGTTATGTCTGACCGAAACCCATTTTCATGTCATTTGTTTCCTTAATCAGTTTCAGGAGATGAACGACAGCTTGGTGCAGTCATGCAGCACAGACGTGGAGGCATTCCTGAACGATATCGATCGCTCCGTGGCCACAAGCCACGACATCCTGCGCCGCTTCGACAACAAGTACATGAGTGTTTCTGAAATGGAGGAGAAGGACTGGCTGGAAGCTCAAGAGAAGGTTTGCGATAATGCCGCTACTCCTTCACCTACACATGCAGACGGAGACTGAAATCCCAGTGTACTTTTATAAAAGAGCAACTCATCAATGACTCTAATCCCTCTCTGCAGTCGCTTCTCGGTCCTGCCCTTCGCCCGACGTGCCGCCACCTGTCCCGGAGCGCTCGAGCCACACTGGCGGCACAGATGTTCCGATTCAACAGTATCAAACCCTCCATGAGATGATTGTTTACCTTGCTAATGAATGAGTGGAAATAATCCACTGTGTTTACTAAAAAACACAAGCTGCATGGATAATGCATGCCTAGCCTTTCATTACATGCAAGCTGCAGTGGGCCTCATTTTTAGTGTTGAGGCAGCCAATGGCAGTGATCCACTAAAAAAGGAAACGCTCATTTTTTATCTTCTGGATGAGAGGTCTGGCACATAACTTGAGACTCTCAAACCTAGAGTTAGCAGAGTTCAAGTCAGAACCAACCCATTCCCACCCAGACAAACAGAACGAACAATTATGAAATGTTCTCGTGCAAAGCGATTGGCCTTTGCTGAATAAAGGAAGCTTGACAGTCAGTTAATGATTATGACTGCGCACCTACTTTCTGTTAGACTCAACTGAACTACAACTGTGATATGAGCTGCACACGGCAGTCATAAATCTGCTAATCATTTTCCCGATAATGTAGCAGGAAGCATAATGTAGCACACGAGCTGTGTGTCTGGATCAGCATTTCAGAGGCCTAAAGAGCAAATGCTTGCTAATAAAATCAACACAAGGAAATAATAGAAGAATTTAGTTTGACGATTAAATACAAATTAAAATTACCGGTCAAACGTTTGAAATAAGTCTCACCAAGGCTGCATTTATTTGATCAAAAATAGAGTAAAAACAGTAATATTGTGAAATAATATTACAAATTAATATTTCTGTTTTCTATTTTAATATATCATAAAATGTAATTTATTCCTGTGATGGGAAAGCTGAATTTTCAGCAGACATTATTCCAGCATTTTCCAACATTTCTTATTATTTGCATTCTCATTATTGAAAACAGCTGTGCTTATTAATATTTTTGTAAAAACGGCAATACATAACATTCAGAAGTTTGTATGTTTTTTGGGGGGGGGGGGGG
>NW_015548200.1:131613-141373 GCF_001515605.1 Sinocyclocheilus anshuiensis
TTAAATCGAGTAGATACATAATGTTACAAAAGATGTCTATTTTAAATAATTGCTGTTCTTTTGAACGTCCTATTCCTTAAAGAATCCTGCAAAAACGTATCATGATTTCAACAAAAATATTAAGCAAAAACTATTTTTAACATGACTAATAATAAGAACCATTATTAATGGCTGTGTACCAATAATAACTGATAATAATTGAGCACCAAATCAGCATATTAGAATGATTTCTGAAGGATCATGTGACACTGAAGTGACACTGACACTTTAAAAAAATAAAAAATACAGCCTTGTTGTAAAACTTAATTATTCCAAACTTTTGACTGGTAGTGTATACAAACATGTTTGTCCCACAGTTAACCAAAGGAAATCTAGCACAACTTGGCACCAAGCACGATGCAGTCAGTTTTGTTCAGTCTCAATCTAGAACATCAGAATTGATAATAGTGATAGTCATTTTGAATTTTTAGTTAAAAAAAGGAATGAAATATGTGTGAAAACGGTTGTCTGATCAAAAGATGCATGGCAGCAATTTTGACCTCACTGTATCTAAATAGCAAATGATTGAGTAGCACTACTGATTGCTGGTGTCAGTGGGGTGAATGACACAAAGTCATTGTGCATTTTGAATGGTTATAGTCTCAATTCTCAATTCAATAGATCAATTTTCAATTCAATAGTCTAATTAGGCAATATCTCGTTCATAATCACAGATGAATCGGATTCGATTATGAACGCGATATCGCCTAGCTTGTCAGTGATCTACGGCTCTGTGTAGTAAATGCCACTCCATCTGAAAGCAGGTGAGGCGATTTACTACTAATCACAGAACCGGCTTTACTGACGAGATGCGCATGACAGTCGCATGCAATTAATTGAACAGCCCTACTTAAAAGTCAAGAATGTCCCTGACAGCACATTTTATGGGTAGTGCACAATTAACGTTTGAGCCCAATAGGCCATGGGTAAAATTTGCAAATAGATACTGTATGATATATAGTCCTACTATGTAGCTGACATTTTAGCACCTCACTGAAAGCAGCTGGATGGTAATGGATAGAATTGAAGCATTATCAGTGTATTTCTCACTAGCAGGCAGTATTACTGTTTGTCCATACTCACTTACGTGTTTACTACTGCCAATTCCTAGTACTGGAATGATTTCTTTTAATTACACAATTACCTGAAAACTGACATTACTAATGATTGTTTTTCTTGCTTCCACCAGGCTGTCCAGCGGGGCCGTTCAGGACTGCCCCATTTGCCTGAACCACTTGGGCTCAAACAACAGCTCGTCTAAGGAAGACAGGAATGTCATTTTTGTGGTCCTGTTCCCATCTCTTCCATGAACCCTGTCTGCAGGCCTTTGAGCTTTTCTGCCATAAGGTGAAACCCACATGCCCTCTCTGCCGGTCACACTATGCTAAAATGCTTGTTTCAAATTAAAGCTCAGTGTATTTATTAGATAGACTTGATGTTCTATTTATTTCCGTAATGAGACAAATTAAACTTCTCCCACATCACAGTGAAAGGCTTCATTTGTAATTCTACATCACCAGAGTCCAAAAAAAAGTCACCAACTTTATTATAAACTGAAGTGGAATACAAAGTAAACTAAAGAGAATCTGAACATTTTGCTTCAATTAAACTCTACAAATACAAGAGAACACATTCTGAAAAAACATTCACACAAGTAAAAGAAAAGAAAAATGGAAACCGAATTAAGCTTTCCCTTGGAGCTGAGGATGAGAATTCAAAGGAGGCCGACAGACATTTAGCCTATGATGAACAAACAAGCTGTTTGGTGTGTAGACAGGACACTTTCTACTGAAACGCTGTTCAATAGACTGATGAACTGAAAATATCCAGCATCCTTGACGTACTACATTTTTTGTAACAATGTTGTATAGGTGATGGGAGGAGGATTGGAAAGAGAGATGAACAACAATCAGATCAAAGATTATGGAATGAATAGGCTTCTTTTTCTTTCACAGTTAATTCTAGTATATCACTGCAAATGCCTCTATTTTGAGAAACCCAACACACCAACTGACACGCCGGTCCTTGTGCTGCATAAAGTAACAGCAGCATATGTTAAAAAACAATTAAATTAAAGCCAAAGAGTAGAATTTAGTATTATATAGTTAATAATGACATATGATGTTCTGGCATTACAAAATTTGTGCAGACAAAAGTGACATTAAAGTTTAATACACACACATACACACACACACACACACACACACACACACACACACACACACACAAATAGATTACTTCAATGACACAATTATTGACATAATACACTCATTCCCCAGATATCTTCTTACAAAATATTCTTTGTGCAAAACAGGAAAAAAAATATATTTTACATGTAACTTTTTTTAAATCCATGAAAATAAAAACACCAAAACAGTCCATCAAACTGAACCACAGAACCCACTGAGGAGTCAAGTTTTAAATGACATTTTCACAGGTTTTGAATTCAGTGTCCCTCATGTGAATCTTTGAACTTTGCAAACACAAAATCCAATCTGATTCCTGCCCAAACATTAATATTCCATATCAGTGCCCTGACAGTTTTTTTTTTTGCCTTTGGCCAGTTCCAGTTCAACAATATGCCCTGTCGTTTTGGTATGCCATGTTACTGACAATCACAAGAGGGATTCACAGTGAATTAGTCAATAAAAAGGTACACACGCTAACAATCGGTCTCACTCTTTCACTCATTTGCACATCTCACACATGCACAACTTGTCTCCTCAATACTGGACAACAGGAGACAAAAACAAAAGCCCAGAAAGCCTGTTCAAGGCATCAGAGGTGATTTTTTTTTTTGGTTTGTTTGTTTTTTACAATAAACAAATGCTGAGCGACTAATTGTCTGGTCTTTTCCACAAATAGCATAGTATGAATGAGGCTCAAGAGCTGTTTCATATCTACATTCTACAAAAATAAAAAGGAAATATACTGTATACATTTAAATACATAATTTACATTATAATGAGGCTTGCCATAGTGAAAGAGATGTACAGTGAAGACTGAACACAGGATGTCTGTTCAGCTTTATATAAAACCTTAAGAGAGAAATGTCAGGAATGGCCGAAACGGATTTCTTCATGTTCTTTTAGCCTGTTGGGTTTGTCGTCAGAATGGGAATGTTTGGAAACTACACTGAACATATTGTACATTAACGGTGTAATCAGTAACTTTTAGACAATATTAAAATAAAAGAAAAAAAAATGCTTCTCTGACTGTATTTCATAGCTACAAAGGAGACCCTTCAAGGAGTCGTGCTGCTTTCTACATGCATAATGACAACTGACTCCGCTCAGACTTCACATTCATTTCACCGCACAATAAGCTTTAATAGGTGTGAATCAGACTGATGTGGCTCTGCAGTCCTGTTTTCACAGCCTTTATATACAAGATCCTACATAATGTACGAGTTTAGCCTATGATCTGTGTAGACCGGTATTTCATTATACTGAACAGGCTGAGCTGGCTTAAAATCCAGCATGAGAGCGAGTGAAAAAGCATACAAATATCTATGTTCACGGATAATCTGCCATTTGCAAAAAGCAAAGCAGCTGCAGAGGAAGGCTGAAATAAGGCAAATATATAGATCCCCACAAGCTCTGCAGCAATAACCAAGTTCAAAGGACGTATGTTATTGGCTATATGCTCTCAGTTTGCGTAGTACATGTAGCATAGTATAGTATCAAATGTTGTGGAGGAAGTAGCAGCAGATTTAAGTAGAGGAACAGGAAGCATATCCCAAGATTGTGCCTCACCTTCTCCCAAATATTTGGTGCATTTTACTACTAAGACAAAAGAGCTGCATTTCTTTGCTGTCATTTAAATGTGATCACCTTCCTTATTCAAGATGACGATTCAATCCATTAAATGTGTTAAATGATTGAGGTGATATTGGCAAGATTGACCGGCTGGTCGCAACATTCCTAAACGCAACCAATTCAAGTAAACACAATAACATGTTAAGCTGGTTGTTGGTAGTGACTCGAACCCAAAATGTCCACATCTGAACCTTGCCTACTGATGGAAACAACAAGAGCAGTTGCAGTGCAAGAAGAAATTTGGCAGGTAGGCTCCTCCACTCTTAGTACCAATCCAATACTACCCAGAATATGCCAATATTGTGAGTAAGGCACATGTCTGGGGAGTTTCCTTGTTAATTCCCATTACTTAATTCTGTCACATCCAACAAACCTGAACTGTCACAGTAAAGCATGAGGAAATTAAAATCATAATGCTTCCTCATTTATAATAGATAACCTTATAAATAATAATTGATCTTCATCTTAACAAAGTGAATGTAAACATATGCAATGGCAGGCAAAAAGACAAAGTTTTCAGATCACAAAACTTACTTTACACATCAAAATTCAAGCAATAAAATTGACAGCTATGGATCAATGCTGACAATGAAACTTTTAGAGTATTCATCATCGTGATTGGCCATCACATTTTGCCCCATTTGCCTAAGAACCAGTTAATTTGGCATTAAAACATCTGTAACTTAACTTGAGTTTAAATGTTCAGCTAGACTCACTGCAATGCTTTCTTTCCCAGTGTTAAATTTGACCATTCTGCAATTCTTAATCGAATATAGTTTCTTATATTAGTACTCATATCACATGTAATAAAGGTCTCGACAATATCACTGTATATGTTTATATGTCATTTGTGTGTTGTTTTTAGGGGAATTGTTTTTATGGGCCTCAACCTGTTTCATCTAAAAAGTTCCATTTAACTTTAGAAAATGCTGTTAAACAATAATTGCCCTAACTGAGACTAAATTTCATTACACGTGACATTATCAGCTTGGCATATTTCCCTTGATCAATCTAGGGAAAAATTATAGATGATAAAAATAATAATAATAATAATCCCTCATTGAAAGGTGCAGTCAGGAGGTCTTTTAGGTGTGCAGGTCAGCAAGAAAAGAACATTTTCTCACTTAAGAGAATTGGCATGAAAGCATTTACAAGCTGAACAACAAAGACTGCAAACCCAATTGAAATCATTGTGAATCTCAGACTGGTTATAGCTGGAAGCATTCTGCAGGGAGTTTGAGTTTCAAATGAGAGATGGACATACACTGCATGTCGGGTGACTATGAGTCCAAACTCTTCAACATTTAGTTTTTTTTTGTTTTTTTGATGCTCTCTGATGTTATATCACTATACTCTTAAAATGAAAAAGCCAACTGAATACACATACATGAGTTTGTGTGAGGATGGCTGGATTTTGTTCTCACAGGGTTTTCTGATGACCGTTGACAGCATGTTTCCCTGACTCTGCATCTGTCGGACTGTTGGACAGATTTAATTTATCCAGACCTGAAACCAGAGATAAGTATTTGAAACATTTGGATGCTTTGACTCTCGTAGACAAATAATATGGCATTTCAAAACTAAAACTCCAGTATGCATTGTATGCACCATTATCAGTATGCCCTGCTAGTGGACTGCCCTGAATATATAGACACAAAGACATGAGCATAAAAAGAGATACAGTACAGAACGCGATTGTGGAAAATGTAGACCAGAAAGAAATTTGGAGATTAAATTACAATATAAGAAGTGCTAGCAGAATGGCGTTGGGCAGAATACATTACCGAGGGCTTTGAGGAGTTCCTCTCGCACAGCAGATGTGAATTTTCGGACCAGACACAATGTGGTTACCACAGCAAACAGAAGATTGTACGAAAGTACGATGTAAAAATTTCCAAGCCAATTAAATCGTCCAAAATCACCCAGGAGATCAAACCTTGTTATTCCTGCAGAAAGCAAGACACAGAAAAACGGTCAATTCTCAGATTCCCTATTTTTTTTAGCATACAGTGGGTGGGAGTTTCTTGAAAGGATTTGCCATTTTAAACTCACTGTCAATGTCTCAAGCATAAATAGAAAATAGAGTGAAGAAATGGGGAGGTGTATGGTTGGAAAGAAAGGATTGAAAGAGCAGGTAAGGGCTCATGATGACGACATGATAAAAAGAAAGACCACAGCTCCATCTCAATCAGATTACACAACATCATAAAGTATCTTTTTCCCACATCCTAGATAAGCAAGTCTCCCATTTACCATCTGCTTTCATATTTCAGTTAGAATTAAGTTTATTGTCGTCAGACAAAACTGATTGGGAATAAAACATTCTTTCTGAAACAAAACGTACAAGTTGCACTCTCATTTTTATGACTAAATGTTCCATGGCCACAGGGTGCATGTGCACATTCAAATTAAATAGTATTTGTACAGCATAAAAATCTGAAATTTGAGGATTGTGTTGCCAAACAAGTGATTACCTAATTTAATCAAACTGAATACACAATGTTTTGCAATTTGACCTGAATTAACACACAGGTCATCACTTTATCACTTCACACAACCAGAATACAAACAAGATCACAGGCTGACTCCTGAGGATAACTTAAAACAACTTCAATGTTTCCCATTCAAAATCTCAAGCATCATCAAAAAGAGCTTGTGTTGAAAGTGGTAAAAAAGGGTCAAGTTTTCACACGTGGGCAAACATATGCATCCTAAGTTAATGTGCTTAGTTTTCAGACTGACCGGCCAGCTTAAAAAAAAAAAAAAAAACTTTTGTCTGTCCAACATCCACTAATTACTGCAAAAGACCCACAGTGTAGACTTGCAAACCTAAAACGTGAAATGGATTCATTAGTTATACCCATTCATTTTTTCACCTTAATAAATCCCTTGTCGTTTTTTCTGCCAGTCCTAAAAGGAGAAAAAAACTGCAGTAGGATAAATTACACAAATCAGATTTAATTAAAGGAGTTTTCTGGACTTCATGACCAGTTAATGAGGGCAATGACCAATTTGTGTACTCTGTAATGTTTAAAGGGAACTGTAAAGAGATATATTTTAAACTGATTAGAATTTTAAACAGAATACATCCAGTTATTTGAATATACACGTGGAAATGTATATGCTATGTCAAAAGGTTTCTCTTGTACATGCCTGATTTTTTTGGCTGCGGTCAAATTCACACCCATTATCTTAAGTAAATTAATTGCATAGAATCTAATAACATCTGTAGTCCTTCAGATACAACAAGGTCTATAACCGCTAGTCACTGACAGCCATGCTGAATGAAAACAATGGCATAAAACTTTGGGTGAATGGCTCTCTCACTCATGTACAAATCTCTTATTGAGCAAATCCTTTTTCAGGTGACCCCTTGTAATGGCTTAATGAAATGAAGAAACCCAAGTAACCTATACTTCTCAGAATTGAAGAAACAAATATCAAGAGTTTAATATTGTTAAAAAGGAGAGTGCTAGGGTGAGAGTTAACTGTCTGTGTAAAAGTCAGTGCTGTCACACAAGTCAGTTTACCTTTCCCACATTTTCAACAGGCTCCTGCAGTCTGCTTATGTATGTGCACACACACACACACACACACACACACGTTTCACTATATTAGTGAGGACATCTTATAGACATTGTTTTTATATCAGGTTGATGATATTTCTGATCCCCTAACCCTAAACTTAACCCCCACCAAAACATGATTCCGCTAATCTTTAACCCTTTTTAACTATTGATGTCCAGTTCACTTGTCAGTGTTCAACATGTTTTACTATATTAGTGAGGATATTTTTGAATAGTGAAGATATTTTGGACCTCACAAATATAGTCAAACCTGTATATATTTACACACACACACACACACACCCCTTTGAGTATTTCTGCAGGACTTCCATCTTTCCACACGGGGTGTTTGTGAGTCTATTTGATAGTAAATGTGTTTTAATTTGTTTAATTGAAGACACTGTATGACCAAAGTTGTTGAAATTCTTTGGTCAAATAAAAACTACTTCATGCAACCTCTCCTTTCATCTATTCAGTGTAGCACAGCAGAAATACTGATATTTTTCTGAAGCTCCCAGTGAGTCACTGTACTCACTCATTCACTCACACACATACACACAAAGCTATTTGAACAGCTGTGTCTGTAGCTTGCTATGTTGTTTATTGCAGCTATTGTGACGGCTGCTCGTCTGTCCTTTTTCTCGCTCCATTCTTGTGCTGGAATGTAACTTGTTAAATCTTAACAGTGGAAATGAGTTTGCCTGTATGTGTATACGTCAGTGCAGCTGGAAAATGTATAAAAATGGTAGTATCCAAACACAAACAAACACTTGATGCAATGTTTATGGTAACCCCAAGAAATACACAAACGCTTATAAAGGATAGTGTACACATGCAGGTAAGGAGGACCTTACCAAGTGTTCGGGACATGACAGGCAAGGCCGAGCTCAGCACTAGAATGGATACACAGCAACCAATGATCTACAAGAAGAGAAAAAAACAAGACTAAGAAACATTTCCACCATTCCAAATTAAATATATGATAAAAGATCCCATAGTTGATTGGTAAAAAAAAAATTGAATGCACCACGACCACATTTTTTTGCAAAAGAATAATAGATTTAAAAAAGTAAAATAAAACGATGCATATCCTTGAACTCCTTTACATTAAGTACAAAATATTATAATGCAATAATATGTATTTTTTAATTGCGAGGTTAGACCTTTTTTTTTTTTTTTTCCATTGTTACGATGCTTAACCACATATTTAGATATACAAACTTTTTTGGAGAATGACAAGAATTCAACTTCTCAGGATTGGAAAAAATGTGACTCGCCACCAAAACCAGGAGATTTGGAACAATGAACAATTTGTGAATGTTTTATACATTTAGTCCAAATTAGTGTGAACAGGCCTTAAAACCGAAGCAGTGTTGCAGATCCTACCGTTGTCATGGTAGTGTCGTCCTTTCTGGGAGTGAGCTCCTGAAAGATGCGAAGGCTATAGAAGCCAACCACAGATGAGACCAACAGATAACTGTTCAACAGTTAAGACTAACACAGTTGTTTCAGTCAAAACATTCACTAACATTTCCCTCTAGAACACACTCGCAACAATCATAAGCAAACAACTTTGAGTCCCTTCACTAAACACACACAATCTGTGATCAAACACTAGACTGGAGCTTATGCAGCATTAGTGTATCACACACAGCAAAGGATACAACATGAGAATGATTTCAATAACCGCCTGGGCAACTCCAAATGTGGATAAGGAGGCATTGCCAATATCTCTCTCCTGCAGAAACAAATAGTGAAAGTTACAGTCAATGGTTATTTTCATAAACTGATTTTTTCCCCCCCAAATAAAATTTGGCTTCAAAATATGATCATTTTTTGCATGTCTCTCAAAGGCACCAGTTGAGGTTCTGGACTGTGGTAATACTCTTACATGGAGTAAGTGCATGCAGTGGACGTGTTTTAGCGACGTGCCCAATGCAAAGGCTCCTGTTACAACCGAAGCTGTGTAATCTAAATAAGACTACAGTGTTGACACCTCAGTGCTTCAGGCAGTGAGAGCAGAAAAAAGCGGCAGAAATATTTGGAGCTGTTCTGAGTGAATGCTATTATGAAGAAATAAAACATATAAAGCTCAGATTAGTGAAGTTTCCCTTCTCACCAATGAGGACAGACAGAGTGAAATTGGCGAAGTAATGAATGGAAGCAGATGAAAGAAATCTTTTTAAATTCACCGCCGCTCACACACGCATAATATGTGAGCAGGTGTTCAAACAAAAAAGAAAAAGAAAAAAAAAGGCAATGGTGCTCTTACAGTAAGAGGCTGCTCAGAATGAATGGCTGCCAAAAATTAAGAGAAAAATGTGGAAAAAAAAACAA
>NW_015548200.1:141849-145151 GCF_001515605.1 Sinocyclocheilus anshuiensis
TTTTTTTTTTTTTTTCCATTGTTACGATGCTTAACCACATATTTAGATATACAAACTTTTTTGGAGAATGACAAGAATTCAACTTCTCAGGATTGGAAAAAATGTGACTCGCCACCAAAACCAGGAGATTTGGAACAATGAACAATTTGTGAATGTTTTATACATTTAGTCCAAATTAGTGTGAACAGGCCTTAAAACCGAAGCAGTGTTGCAGATCCTACCGTTGTCATGGTAGTGTCGTCCTTTCTGGGAGTGAGCTCCTGAAAGATGCGAAGGCTATAGAAGCCAACCACAGATGAGACCAACAGATAACTGTTCAACAGTTAAGACTAACACAGTTGTTTCAGTCAAAACATTCACTAACATTTCCCTCTAGAACACACTCGCAACAATCATAAGCAAACAACTTTGAGTCCCTTCACTAAACACACACAATCTGTGATCAAACACTAGACTGGAGCTTATGCAGCATTAGTGTATCACACACAGCAAAGGATACAACATGAGAATGATTTCAATAACCGCCTGGGCAACTCCAAATGTGGATAAGGAGGCATTGCCAATATCTCTCTCCTGCAGAAACAAATAGTGAAAGTTACAGTCAATGGTTATTTTCATAAACTGATTTTTTCCCCCCCAAATAAAATTTGGCTTCAAAATATGATCATTTTTTGCATGTCTCTCAAAGGCACCAGTTGAGGTTCTGGACTGTGGTAATACTCTTACATGGAGTAAGTGCATGCAGTGGACGTGTTTTAGCGACGTGCCCAATGCAAAGGCTCCTGTTACAACCGAAGCTGTGTAATCTAAATAAGACTACAGTGTTGACACCTCAGTGCTTCAGGCAGTGAGAGCAGAAAAAAGCGGCAGAAATATTTGGAGCTGTTCTGAGTGAATGCTATTATGAAGAAATAAAACATATAAAGCTCAGATTAGTGAAGTTTCCCTTCTCACCAATGAGGACAGACAGAGTGAAATTGGCGAAGTAATGAATGGAAGCAGATGAAAGAAATCTTTTTAAATTCACCGCCGCTCACACACGCATAATATGTGAGCAGGTGTTCAAACAAAAAAGAAAAAGAAAAAAAAAGGCAATGGTGCTCTTACAGTAAGAGGCTGCTCAGAATGAATGGCTGCCAAAAATTAAGAGAAAAATGTGGAAAAAAAAACAACAAAACAAATGCGCTGGCAAACAACGTTTTTCAATCTCAGGCCTTTAATATCTTTTGAAGTCACTGATGTGATCTGAATGTTTGGATTGGAATTTTTACAATAAAAGCCAACATTTATTTGACAATTTATCAATGTAAAACAACAGTAGTCTGGCCTTGACAAGTAAAAAAAATAAATGAAAAATAAAAATCAATCATCACTCTCATTCTAACGATGTGTATTTGACAGTAGACCAATTCAAAATCAACAGAGCATATAAAAATATTTATGATGATCTTTCTAACTGGATTAGATCAAATCTGAACCAGATTTTATAATGTCAGTCTTGCTTCTTGTAATTGATGACAGGCCTGAAGAAAGTTTACATGTGATTGAAAACCAGAGGAGCTCAACTTAAACACCTGCTTGTAAAATATCATCAAACAGTCAAACTGTTATATAAGTGAACCATCCAAAAAAGTTAGCTAGAAGTTGACGCTGTAGTGCAGTGGGAAAAGAACTAGTAATGTGATCAAACATAAAACCCCATTCAACCCAAGAATTATATTATTGTATATATGTGTACAAAACATTGATCATATATGTGCAGTTTCACTCCACATCCATCCTTGACTGTCATTTAACTTATCATAAACTGACTGATACTATTGAACTGGACAGGCATCTCAAATCTCCTTTTTTTGCTCGGAGCTGTGTGAGGTGTTTGTTGGCGCTGAGTTTAAGGATATCGGTGTGTGTACCTTCCTTCAGGTGTGTCCTAACTACACTACATGTTTTGATGTGTCTCAGCAACCTCTGATGAAGGATAATTCATCAGAAAAACAGAAAAAAAGTACCAAAAAACTAATCATGGATAAGACAGGCTTTTTTTCATTCTCTCTTTTTTTTAGAAAGATATTTACCTACAGGTTAAGTGTCATCTGTTGACTCTTGTCAAAGGTTCAGAGGTCAAAAAGAGAAATACGATCTCTCTCGCTTTCCCTCTCATCTCGTTTCTCATTTCATCACTCCTTCTGCTCCATATGACACGTGAGATACGGGTTCAGATGAGGAACGGACATTAATGAGGCTGTTTTTAGCATCGACAATAATTCTGAATCCATGGGGAATGACAGCAATAAGACTTTTATTGCAGTCATTAGCAACAGTGCATCAGACAGCTTAATGCAAGCAGTGCCACTGCATTAGATCTCCTTACCTCACAGCCACAATTACGATGCCTTGCCTTATCTGACGGTCTCGGCGTTAACCTAGTTACCTTAACTCGCATCAATCTCTCTTAACCCTCAAACGTCCCTCATTTCCTGTTTACACTTAAGTCCCTTGGGGTCAGTATGACCCCAAACATTGAAATAGTAATTGTGAAAAATATATACATTTTTAATCATACAAATAATATATCACAAATAATATATCATTTTTTGTTTACTTCTCATCTATACATTAATGCTGTGTTTTGGGAGATATGAAGTACTTTTGTACCTATTTACCACAAAATTCCTCAACTACACCATTAGCTTGCATGTGAAATATAATTTTTTTATGAAAAAATCACTTAAAGGATGACCTAAATTTAATTAAAGTTGCTTCTGGATATTGATCTAGGTGTTAGGTGTAGAATTCTGCCATCTGCTGGTTAGAAATAAACCTAAACGGATTACAGTTTAGGAAAGAAATTGTTTTGACCAGCAGAGGGCCATAGAGAGCCATTCATTTTACTGGATGTGGCCAACTGCTTCTATCACAACTTTTGTGATACATTTTGTGAATTTATGTATATATAAACATTAGAAAAGGTATAAATGGTATAATTTTTTGTGATTTTTGATGCATTTTGAAATGTCTGTTTTCAAAAAATGCCACAGAAATTTGACAGAAAAATGCCACATAAGACACACCTAAAGGACAAGACTACAGTGAGATTGTAGTTGCATATTATTGATTTTAATGAACCAAGTGTAAACAAAATAAAAATAAAATAACTTTAGAATGTGGAAGAACTTAAAAATGTAAATAAAACCAACAGCAATTTGCAGAACTGTGTGCATGTGCATGCATTAGGTCTATCTCAGAGAGAGAGAGAGAGAGAGAGAGAGAGAGAGAGAGAGAGAGAGAGAGAGAGAGAGAGA
>NW_015548200.1:147546-158331 GCF_001515605.1 Sinocyclocheilus anshuiensis
GAGAGAGAGTGAGTGAGTGAGCATGTCTTTTATACATTGCATTTGTGCTCTAGTACCAGGCCTTAATTTCTGTGTGGAAATTTTCAGATTTATGTCGGATTTTTTTTTTTTTTTTGACAAATTAAAAAAAAATATATACATTTTTTCACATTTCCCATTCATTTCAATGTGGGGTCATATTGACCCCAAGGGACAGATGTGTACAAATTTGTTTTACATACCTTCAGAACAACCGAATCCAGCCCAGTTTTTTTAATGTGAATATAGATATAAAATGTTGAAAAGTCACAAAATCTTATTCCACTGATATGAAGGGAACCATTTTTTTAAACTAAGTAAAAGTTGATTGGGGTCATATTGACCCCAAGGGCCGATTGAGGCATAATAATATTATGTGGCATAATAACGGATGTGATTGGGGTCATATTGACCCCAGGGGCCGATTGAGGGTTAAGAATGTTGCGGAATGCTGGCCCACCCCCCACCACATCCCAACCCGACGTAAAAACCATCAAACAGACGTTCAGACACTGCTGCTGGGTTGTCGTGGTTACATGAGATCTTAAGCATGGCACCAGTCCAGCTCATCAAACACATAAACCATTAACCAGTCTGTCAAGAGGGCCCTTCGTCTCTGAACAATGTGACAAGTGTAATTTGGGGGATTTTCAGTCAAGCATCATGCCAAGGCAAACATCGACACTAATAAAATCATTAGAATGGGGAGTGGGCACTCTTATAGAGCAGCTCAACATGTTGAATTTCCTTTGTTGTGGCAAGACAAAGAAAAAAAACGTATGAAACAGGGACAGCACGTAGGAGTGGTGAATTAAAGTGAGATAAGACCATCATTGTATGGACGAAAAGAAAGAGCGAGAACAAAAACAATGTTCACATTTAAGAAAACAGGAAATGATGTAACCGTTCCCATGGACCTGTTAAACTATTTACCTGTCCAAGCTCAAATCAGTGGTAAACTGACTTGGACCCATATTCAACCAGCCGTAGCTTGTAATTTCCTTGTCAAAGAGAAAATTGACGCTGTCTTCGCACAGTCGAAAACTGCGCAAAGGTTAAATGATGGTTTCATTACAGAGCTTTGACTGAAAGGGCCTCGGCCAAGTATTCAAAACACCCAGTTAAGACGAATGAGGGCTGTGTCCAGAGTTTCACACACGTACAGTGCGTGAGTGCCTTTGAATTGACATCATGCAGAGTGAATGGGAGCGCAACTCTGATAAAGAGCATCAAACAGCAGCGACATGATACACATCTCGACCTGCCTTTTCTTCTACAGCACACACCTGGGCATATCTGGAATTCAGTGTGTCCCGACGCAAAGCGTGATTTTTGCAAGACTCAGCGGTAGAGATAGAGGGAGCAAGTGAAGGAAAAGCTGAGTATTTGTTTACATTTTCAAGTTTGTTGACTTGCATTTTTCTTACCGTTGAACCCTTTGGCAAAGCCGTCTCATCAACAAGCAAGTACACAATGTTCAGGGCAACCAGGAGAACAGAAATCGCCTGCAAGCAGCACAGATTAAAGCAAACATAAGCATTATAAACAGTAGAAAGAAACATCAAATCAACTTATTAAATAAACTGCATCAAGTCACATGCTTTGTGGTTCATTATGATAACCCTGCAAAGTCTAAATAAACGTGTACCGTTCCAGCAAGCAGGATCAGCATCACTATGGGGTAAAGGAGGTTCTTTTCCCAGGCTGAGGCCTTCTTTCTCCTTTCTAGGACAGAGGGTGAGAGAAGCGATTCTAGTACACATATTTCTGACTGACAGTACATATGTTTACAGTGAACTAACTTTGAGCAAATGACACCCAATCCCTTTAATTAGTCCATTCCTCTTAGTGTCTGATTTCACACCAAGAAAAAGAGTAACTAGTAAGATGAAAAATCTATTTAATACAGGAGAATTTTCAAAAGATTATCTTTCATCTAGCAAAGCTATAAAATAACAACAAAATTTACATCACTGTAACATTTTACAAGTTTCATGAACAAGCAATGAACAAGTTTAAATTTATTATTACATCAAATAAAATTAGCTTCAAATATTAAAATGTAGTAGTCTATGTATAAATGAACATTTACCTAAATTAATAAATGCTGTAAAAGTATTGTCCATTGTCAGTGTATGAAGTGCATTAACTAATGTTAACAAATTAAACTTATTGTGAAGTCTCACACATATATTTGTGTTTAAAAGTTTAGGGTCAGTAATCATTTGGATAGAAACTGATAGTTTTAGTTTGAAGTGAAGCATTATATTGATCAAGAGTGATGTGGAAAAAAGTGAGATTTGTGAAAAAAAAAAAAAAAAAGCTTCCATGCAGTTTCCACAAAAAAATTAAGCAGCACAACTGTTTTTAACATTGATAATAATAATAAGAAGAAATGTTTCTTGAGCAGCAAATATTAGAAGCATATTTCTGAAGGATCATGTGACACTGAAGACTGGAATAATGGTTGCTGAAAATTCAGCTTTGCCATCACAGGAATAAATGACATTTTAAAATATATTAAAATAGAAAAAAAATCATTTTATTTTCAATTATTTCACAATTTTACTGTATTTTTGATCAAATAAATGCAGCCCTGATGAGCAAAAAGGGTTTCTTTTAAAAACATCTACAAAATCTAGATTTCAAAATAGTGTATAAGAACTAACTGCAGCTTTTATGATAATTCATTGCTTTGCATTTCATTAGCGTGTTGAAATAACAGCTATCAGTTATCACTGGGTAAATTCAAGTAAATCCACATCTATGTAAGCATAGTTCAGAGGTTTCAGTATATAGTTCAGAACAGTGACTATTGGGGCTTCTCCTGCTACACTCATCTCAATCCCAGTGTCTGTCACTCCTGTGCTACCCTCTCCTTCCCAACATCTCTCGCTCTGATTCTGCTCTGGCTCTGAGCTTGGCAGGGTTCCCCACATATGCACCATGCTGCCTCTAAATTAATGACCGCACTTGGGAGAGACAGCCACAATAAAGTTTGCATCACATGCCAATATCCTAAGTGCCTTTGTGGCCTTCTCTCCTTCCAACTGCTCGTCTCTCTGGAATCATTTATATAATAACCCAAAACACAGGCTGACGTCGAAACTGATACAGCCATACCCTATTTGGCTTCACTCCAAATGACTGTTCACATTCAAATATGCACACACTTTGCATTTCAACAATATTATGAGGAGTGGATACTGCAGCCTACACATATTTGAAACTGACAGTTCAGAATCAGTTTAAATTAGTTGAATTAAACGTTGTTAAAAACATCTCTTACCGAGTTTGTTCCTCTGATTGCGAATGTTGTCCAGCTCTTTGTAGAGATGGTGCTGAGAGTTTCCATGGAAATAAGAGTTTGACATCGTACCTGAGAGACAGACACAGACAGGAGGAGCTTTAGAGAAAGATACTATCATTCTGTTTACTTTGGCTTATTAAGAGCTTCTGTAAAAAGATAAAACCACTAGGAAACATTAGGGAAGTGAACATAAATCAGTGGTTAGAACGTTGTTATCTTTACCGTTACTCAAGTACCTACTTAATACAATCACACCATTTGTCAAGAAAATACATTCATTTACTGAAAGTAAAAAACAGCTTTTACAGTGTGGAGGTAGCAGTTAAATATCGGAATGCATAAGAAGTGAGAGTGAGCTCAATGCCCAGCAGGAAGTTTATCACCACAGTTCAGCGATATTGTATATTGGAACATTTCTATTAAACCTTCTATTTTGCTTTGCTAATTCTGCCACTTTCAACATCTGCAACAATTAAGAAAATCTCATGAGCACCATACATCTGCAATCTCAAATGTGGTTAACAGCGCTGGTAAACAATGCTTTGAAAAATAAACTATTGCATTAGTCCTTTAAAAAATTCAAATGATCATAATATATTATTTAAAAAAAAACTATCAAAATAAATTAAAAATGAATGATGTAATTAAGGATTAATTACATTAAATCATTAACATGTTTATTTGTTTTGGTAAGTTTTGCCTCTAAAGGTTTTTCCTTAGTCAAAAATAGCTTATAATGAACATAAGTGTACTGTTATAATGGTCATTTGTCGTTTATTTTATGATGACTTATAATTGTTCCTCATACTCTGAGAGCAAAAATATGAACAACTTTGACAGGTGCATGTCTGATATGCTGGTCCAAGTCCTAAAAGCTTGTGTTTTTTTTTTCTCCATAAGAAACTTGACAGTATCAGAATGGAGTCTCAAGACAGAGAGATAAAGTAGAGGCTTCTGGAAGTATTAGCGAGTAATATTTTTAAAAGCAAAATAATGCTTGTTGCATTTTTGAAATTCAAATGTTATGGTTAAAAAAACAAAACAAACAAACAAACAAAAAAGTTATACGAGTTCATTGAAAAAGTAATTTAATTGAAAAGTCTGTGTGCGATGTAAATTTTGTCAACAGCGCAGTAGGCATTTAGAGTGTGGATCAAATGGACAATGCTAAGCATTCGGCTGTTTGCGTCAGAACTGAAGTATACTTTGGGAACGCATTACCCCCAACACTAGTAGTTGTATACTCTAACTGCAGAGTCTAGGCTAGACATGTGCATGCTGCAACTGGTTCTGATGGAAGAGGGGACTGAACTTTCTTCTGAACACTGAGTGTGTGTGTGTCAGGAGGTGAGAGTGAGAGGGCAAAACCAGAGAGGGGTTCTCCAGGAAAACCACAGACTTCTGTCTCATTTAGCTCTTATTTATCAGTTTCATTCTGTTTTTTTTCCCCAGTTTCAGTGGCTCGTTTGCTCCTCAAAGCAGAGGATTGGTTTGCACAGCCTCGGGGGACACACACTGGCAGATCAGCAGCAATTAGTTCAGTGTTACACCGTTACTGGCATGCAATAAAAACACAATCTTTCATCTTTTCACCGACATGAGGCTGAGGAGTCAATCACTTCGATCAAAATGTGATTATTGTTATGATGATTGTACACGCCCTGTCTGGTAGAGGTTCAGGTTCATAAAGAAATCTATTAAAAGAAAAAAACACAGCAGGTGTGTTCCTGATCGTGTACTTGTCCATACCAGTGATTTTTAGGGAAAATCTGTACCCTCCAACCAAAATTGTGAGAACAATGATAGGAAATGTCACTATTAGCTGATCAGGACTGGATTGTTCTGCCAAACATGACTCAAGGCTGCCCTGAGGGGCTAACAAGAGGGGAGTTAAAAGTGAGAGAAAGAACAACAGTTAAGACATATGATTGGATCTGGATCTTTTTGTCAAAAGCATTGTATGGAATACCCTTTGATTTCCTGTGATTATTAATACCAATGTTTTCACACTTTAAATTTGGCATGAAATGAAAATTCACCATCTAATTCCTAAATGCATGATGTACTCATCTATCTATGTTTCATAAAAAAAATAAAAAAAATAAAACATTTTACCTTTTATAGTGATGTGATAGTGATGTGATGTGTAGCCAAGTATGGTGACCCATACTCAGAATTTGTGCTCTGCATTTCACCCATCCAAGTGCACACACAGCAGTGAGTAGTGAACACACACACACACACAATTTAACAAAAATGTCATATGCCAGACTCAGATCATTTAGTCTGCTTAAACCCTGCCCCTCCATAATCGACTGCAGGCTTGCATTGATGTTTGAGTGCAATGTCCACATCTCATAATCCAATCAACAACTGATGGATTAAACCAAGTATTTGTGTTTCATAGTGAGTTTAACCTTTCAGAAGCTTGAAAGGTACTGATATTAAAGAAAAATTATTATTAATTAGGTACTGCACTTTATCATGTTTACATATTTGCAGATATTTTGTTTGTACAGTGCATTCATACAATTATCAATAAATAACTACCCAAATTCCTTTAAAAACCTAATTCCTGATGACAAACATATGACATAATCTTGATGACATAGGCAATGGTGGGGAACAAACACTAATAAATCCAACAGTTCATTTAAATCAGCATCAGTCAATAATTTCAGAACTGCTGCTGTCCCCATTTCAGGAAGATTAGAAAACTCTTGCATACAGCCCTTCAATTAAGGTGATAAAGGTGATGCTCAGTAGCGAGGGATGCTGGCAGAAGGAGAGGAGATGATGTCATTGTTTTCTAAAGAAACTTCAGTCGGTTCTGCATTACGTCAGTGGTAATTATGCAAAGCAGAGAGCCATCCGGTACCGAGGAGAGTTTTTGCAAGGTCACCCTGCCACTGCGCATCTGGGCAACAGAGAAAAGCATAGCAAGAGCCAAGACAGAGGACAAACAAATGCCTGCACCCAGACTGGTATGAAAGCACACACTCAGACAAATGCACCTAAACACACAGTTGCAAGACTCCCTAGCAATGCATAAAAAAGTGCTCTTATGCGCACATTCACATATAGCAAAATAAATACAACTACATGTATGCATTCAGATACTTCATATTTCAAAAAAAAGAGAGATTACTTTAACCTGTATTAATGGCCTCAACGTCAGGACAGTAAAGCTGACATGAGACGAAGTAGAGATGCAGATCACTGCATTAATGTAATAACTAACACACTTATTAGCCCACATCAAAGGTCTGCAATAGAGCGTGTGCAGGCATGTAGGATCTAAATGAAGTTACAGTCAGATGGATAATTGCTATTAGATAGAACACAGATAAGAGAGTAAAGCAAAGTAGACAGTTTCCTCTTGAACTCTTTTCCCCCCAACTTCACCTCAGGTTTTGCATTTATGGGGTGAAAGAAGAAAAGAACGAAAATTCCTTAAATTCCTGATAAGGTAAATTCGTTCTCTCCTTAATGCCTGAGCAAGACCTTCCTATAACGCAGAGACATTCCACATCCCTAGTGGCCTTTTGTCACCCGATCACAGTGACTGCCAATGCGGTTCACATCAAACGGCAATTATAAAAAAGCGAAAATCGTTAAAACAGATTACAATTATTTTATCAGGTGTTCAAAGCAAATCCGCCTTTGGTGCCAACACTACAGAACCAAACAACCAAATGAGAGGCTATTGAAATTCATCCATGGGATTTGAGCAACTGGCTACTATCAGTTAAGATCTAGCTTACCTCCGTGAATTCAATAGAAAAGCACATGTTCCATGTTGACTGGCATCTGTACACTCTGTTGTGTGCTTGAGTTGAAGCAAAAGTCTAGTTTGGCTTTAAACATCAACACTTCCTGCATTTGTGTGGATGTTTGTGTATGGGAATAGAAGTCAGCTGAAAGAAGATGTAGGAGTATGAGAAAACTTTAAAGTATATTTTTAATGATGTTTCACCAGTTACTTAACTACAAAATGTATAGGAAGCACTGGAGCACATGGGTATGATTTCTCAGATACAGGAGGGGTAAGGGAGGTAGTTAAAGAAAGTGAGAAAAACATGAGAGGGTGGTTCAACAGGGGACATAATTCTATTGGAACAAATTTCTCTTTTTTTAACTAAAAATAAACCAAAAACACCACTATTTATAACTGTGATGAATTCATGCTTTGTCAAAAATGTAAGAAAGCACCCAATTAAAATGATACTTTGCATTTCTTAAAACATCACCAAAACACTGGCAGATTTGTAGCAGAATAAATGCTAGAGGTTACAGATGCAAATAATCCGCTGTCATTCAGGTAATACAGAAAATAATACAAACAGGCAATAAACCTTGCATTTGCCCATCGTGCAAAAAACAAAAACACTCACCATTGAGTCTACGCTCCAAGGCCTCTTCCTGCAGCTGTATACAATAAATCTGCTCATCGAGATCCTCTAAAATCTATACAGACAGGGAAAGAGAGGCAAAGGGTGTGAGGGAGAATGATAGGGTGGATCTTTACCAAATTCATACACACACACACATACAGTGTAATAGTACTTACTGTTGGTTTAACTAGTAACTGGCCCATCACTGTGAACATGCGTGACAGTCCTACTGGAGTACACACTGATGAGATGAGACAAGAAGCTGTTTTAAACACACACATGCTCATTTATGCTTTTCTAAAGCAAGAGTAGGAATGCAACCATTGAACTAGTTCAAATTTATTTAACTTCTGTTCAGTAGCAGTGGCTGAAACAAGTAAAAAGGCATTGTGAGGGACAGCAGGGGTGGTTGATATTATTTATTAATATTTTAGTGTTTTAATGTGTATGCCACTTTGACACGCATCAATTTGCTCTGGAAAATATATTTTAAGCCATTTTAATTATAGGAATCATTTCAACAAAACAGCTACTGCTGCCAATGAGATTCATGAAAGTATTCAAAAGATCTAGTTATGTTTTCCACACTGTTTTTCACTAAATGAACAAAAGAAGGAATGAATCGATTTAATTGTATGCACCAATACAACAATACAGAGGAATAATTGCATTTGCATTTTTATTCAAACATTAAAATTCCACATGGCCACCTTAAAATCAATCGCCTCATTCAGTTTTGCTTCATTTTATATTGCCAGTAAAATTATTGTGAATATACCATACATTTTCAAAATATCACCCAGTCCTAAAGCCCTAAAAGGCTGCTGCTCAACCAGCTGTAGAGAAGGTTCATCTCAAAACAGCAAATTGTAGTAACACTTGCTCTCCAAATACAGACATGACTTTATTTCTTTAAAAACGGTCCAACTTCAAGGTCTTCATAAGACTGTGCTTAATTTTCCTCACAATTTTCATACTCTTCACTGCACTGGAAGTTACAGTGTCCACTAAGGGCTAAATACAAAAGCGATTGTGCACTGACAGCACTGTTTCATATAAACTTACTAAGCAGCAACAGGCCTCCCATCAGAGAGATGCAGGAATAGAGGTATGGCAGATAAAACTCCCATAAATCTAGAACAAGAGAACGTGACAGGCACAGTAAACCACAGATCAATACATAACTGATTATATCACATGCATGCATCCACAACTGCAGGAGGAGGGTTAAGAGACATACCGTAGAGGGATTCCATGCTGGCGGCATCATTGTCAATGAGAGCGGACGCCACCCATACAATGCCCAGGATGAGGAGACCCAGCAGAAAGAGCATGACAAATGTCTCCAGCACTCGAGCCTTTATGCCCTGAAACCAACAAACACCCTCTTTAAAGTTTTCAAGCTAACTTATGACTGTGGCCAAGAGTGATTCACAAACACACACACACACACACACACACACACACAGATTAGCAGGTGTAAATGAGGCTCTAATTGGAAATTTAGCTCTGGAAGCCCCAGGACTTCCCTATAACACTGACTCAATGTCAAGCCCCCTTCCCTACACAAAACGCACACACAATAGGTCACCAGATGCACAAAGAAACTAATGACCTTCCTCTCTCTCATTCACTGACACACACACAATTATATGAACAGTTATTACCATGTCCGCGCACACACAACAATAGGTCACCAGATGCGCAAAGAAACTAATGACTTTCCTCTCTCTCATTCACTGACACACACACACACACATACACTTATATAAACAGTTATTACCATGTCTGATCAGAGTTTGCGGCTAAAATGAAAAAGGTGGCTGCTACTGTCTGAGATTAACACCAGAGGCTCATCTGGAAACTATTAGGAGTTTTTTTCTCGGTCAGTTAAGTGCCTTATGCGTGGCATTTAACTCCACTTCTGATTTACTCATTCCCCCGAACCTACATATTGATGACGGTGGTGACTGCAAGTGTTTGTAAACTGCAACACTGAGATGAGTCTGATCTTTCACTCTGCAGAAAACACACAAATACACACAGTTCCTGGGGTCAGTAAGGTTTTTTTGGGGGGAAGAAATTAATACTTTTATTCAGCAATGATGCATTAAATGTATCATGGAAGCAACATGACTTGTTTTCAACATTAAAAATAATTAGAAATGTTTCTTGAACAGCAAATTAGCATATTAGAATGACTTCTGGAGGATCATGTGACACTGAAGACTGGAGTAATGGCTGCTGAAATTTCAGATTTGCCATTACTGGAATAAATTACATTTAAAATACATTAAAATAGAAAACTTTTTTTTAAATTGTACTAATACACTATATTAATATTTCACTGTATTTTTGAGCATATAAAAGCAGTCTTGGTGAACATTATAGACTTTGTTCAAAAAATCTTACCAATCTCAAACATTTGAATGGTAGCTTACACGTCCATCATTCACAATGACAGTGGATACAAGTGACAAGCTGAGATGCAAGCATGTACAACATTTATAAGCAGTAAATAAATCCAGAAATGACACTGAATCTGACCATTAAGATTATTTCCCTTCACCTTAAACCCAACTGTCCGTTCCACACATTTTCAAGTGTCTACATTCCCTGATTCCTATACATGTCTGTCTCAATCCTTAAGGCACTTTGTATATGTGCAGAATTTAATAGCCCTTCTTGATATTAAGAATCTAGAGCACCTCCAAGTGACTTCCTGATGAACAACATCTGCCTCATATCAGATTTCCCTCAACGGACTTTGAACCTTTGATATTTAGACTGTGATTTAGCATCTTTTAAAGATTAAGTGTTCAAAAATAACACTGAAAGTCAGCAAAAAAAAAAAAAAAGAAGACCTCTCAATGTATTTGGAAGCAAGAGAAGAGTTTTAAAAGGGAAGTGTTACCATTCCTATCTCTAAGACGGAGAGAGAGACGTGGCAGAAAAGCCAGAGAAGTCTTGAGCTCTTCTTCTCTTGCCCAACTAAATGTGAGCACTGCTTAATATAGTAACTCTAAAATATTCAACATCTAGTTCTCTCTCTCTCTCTATATA
>NW_015548200.1:158361-158933 GCF_001515605.1 Sinocyclocheilus anshuiensis
ATATCACTGAGATCTCTCTCTCTCTCTCTATATATATATATATATATATATATATATATGACTGTCTGCATAACAATATAACAAATAGAATATAATAAAGACATCTTTTAAATGTTATTAATGTTTAGTGCATCTCAATCTGAAGAAGGAAAACAAAAAGAGAGCTTTTCCCAAAGGAAAAAAGAACCGGTCCCACTTTATATTAAGTGGCCCTAATACCTGTGTATTTACATAGTAACTAGATGTGTACGTAGTATGTAACCACAGTGTAAGTACACATTGGTACATAGTATCTACAGCTCTAATGTTTGTGTAACTACACACATGTAACAACCCTCCGAATGGTTTGTGTAAGTACAAATGTGTAACAGGACATATAACTACATTTTGTAACAACAATATGTATAAGAGTAATTGGAACAATCTGATCCAGGGGGAGGAGATGGGTAGGTTTAGGGATATGTAAAGTGGGAGGAGTTGGATCTCAAATTGGTGGAGTTGGTGCACCACTGTAATACCAGTGTACTTACATGGTAACTCCTCAGGAACTGTCCACTTAATATAAAGTGTAA
>NW_015548200.1:159658-166738 GCF_001515605.1 Sinocyclocheilus anshuiensis
ACATTTGTATTTACACATACCATTCGGAGGGTTGTTACATGTGTGTAGTTACACAAACATTACAGCTGTAGATACTATGTACCAATGTGTACTTACACTGTGGTTACATACTATGTACTCATCTAGTTACTATGTAAGTACACAGGTATTAGGGCCACTTAATATAAAGTGGGACCACTAAAAAGTCTGACTGCAGTTTCAACAAGCACAATTCTTAAGACGCATCTCTGATCTTGTACACAAAACAACAAAAATGTTCACAAACATGCAGCGTATTTCCTTTGTCCACTATGATTTCCCCTCCATGAACTACTAACTCTCATCAATAAAGGCTCAGCATGAACAGTATTATTACCTTCTCTTTAAGCCTGCTACACTGAAAGCAGTGTCAGAGACACAAAACAGAGCGCAGAACATGCAGGGGACATGAATCACTGTGTATCAACACACACACACACACACAAGCCATTGATGTGCCATTCTGACTAATACGTTAAATACGTTAGAGAAAACAGGATATATGACTTAAGGAAGGCACTTCAGTACTTTTGAAGTTTGTGTGTGTGTGTTTCATTTTTTTTTTAATCCCTCTTCCTACAGTGTCACCATCTTTTTCTTGTTAGAATGAGGTGTCTAACAAATAAGACCTATGAGAACAGCTTCTGAACTAATCTGGGGTTTGTCAAGAACACAAACAGCAAGATGTTAAAAGCCAAGAAAATGTTTAAAAGAGTGATAAAAATAAGAAATGATTCCGAAATAAACTGAAACGGCAAACAGGCAATAATTTTTCAGTGTGTTATTAAAAGTACTAATACACATCCACCGCGATAGTCAAATTAATAAATCCTTCTCTTCCCAGAACAGTATGGCACAGTGCTGATGGTAGTGAACAGTGCACACACATTCATTTGCATTAAAGCAAACCTTGCAAGAAACATTTCAATACATACAAATATTCACGCTTTCTAAGGCTTGACTATGGAGGCTATTACCCAATCCAGTGTAGCGCCTTTTCCCATCAAAATAGAGAAACTCATATGTTGTCATAGAAACGGGTATAGAATGGCGCGCAGGCAAAGTAAATACGCAGTGTCATGGCCTTAGCAAGCAAAGCCTGGGAGCGAGAATCACATCTCAAAAATAAATATCAGCCCTATTGTGGACAGACTACAAAGGAAGAGACTGCCAAACACACACACACACACACACACACACACAGAGAGAGAGAGATGTGATCATTTTTAGCATGTTCAAGGTTCATGTCATTCCTAAGGAATCGGTTAGGTGATGACCATTTGCGTAGTGATAATAACCAATAGATTTTATTAGTGCTATCACCATGTGCCTCGTAGAGAATTAGGAGGCCATTAGGACCTCCTCATTTGATTTTTTTAATGATATACTGACTGGGGAATCAGGTTCTTTCTTACTGAAATCATAATCCTGCCACCTGTTGGACAAAATCAGAACTGCAGGTCCAGGCTACACACATATCTGTTAATCCAGAGCACCCTTACAAGCTTTGTGTGTGTATTCAAAGGTTCGGAGTAAATAAGATTTTTAATGTTTTTGAAAGACGTCTCTTATGCTCACCAAGGCTGCATTTATTTGATCAAAAATAGTAATGTTGATTTCCTGTCTTTTGCTACAGATGCGCACACACATACGCTATGCCTCTGAGACGTGTAGGCCAACATAAAGCAGTGCTTCCCTCTCTCCTGTGTTTCTGGTTGATCAATGGCCAGAAACAGTCATGGTGCAAATGAGACAAAATGAAGCAGTACGCCTTGCTCCCGTACAAATGAGTGCAGCCCTCATAAACTACAGTAGCAACTAATCTTTATGTAGCTTTGCCAGAAGGGACATAAACCAGGAGCGACTTCAAACTGTGATGAGAGTAAGACAGAGGGCAATTTGATGCATTCCCTCCCACCCTTTCATTTTCATCTGCATGCGCTATTGTGACGGTGTGTGTTTGCTGGTTTATGGTCTCTATGAGCACCGGTGACAGCCCTTCTTTGAGTAACTAATGACATAAGGTTGAATGAGCTGTAGAATTAAGACCGCTCAGCTTTTGATCTTTTTATCTTTTTAGGGTGGGGGAGTGGCTGAAATCAAAAGGGTCACACATAAAACCGTGTGTGTGTGTGTGTGTGTGTGTGTGTGTGTGTGTGTGTTTGGCCAAGCGAGGGTGAGTAAGTGCACAGCACTCAAATATTATATGAAAATAAATGGAATATTATAAAATATATTCAAATAGAAAACAGCTATTTTAAATTGTAGAAATATTTAACAATATTAATGTTTTTACTATATTTTTGATCTAATAAATGTAGCCTTGGTGAGCATAAGAGAGAGAGAAAGCAATTCTGTCACACACTTTCCTTCCCGACAGATATTTTTGGTTTTGTTTATTACATTTGATGAAGTACTAATACAAACACTGCCCCATAAAACGCACCAGCTATAGCTCTCACAAGCTTTTAACAAACTAGCCAGTTTCATTTCCTCCAGTTACTGAATGTAATTTGCTATATATATATATAGAGTAACTAATGACATAAGGTTGAATGAGCTGTAGAATTAAGACCGCTCAGCTTTTGATCTTTTTATCTTTTTAGGGTGGGGGAGTGGCTGAAATCAAAAGGGTCACACATAAAACCGTGTGTGTGTGTGTGTGTGTGTGTGTGTGTGTGTGTGTGTTTGGCCAAGCGAGGGTGAGTAAGTGCACAAACCTAGGTGTGCTGGGAGTATTGGTTTGTACAAATGTGTAAAAATGTCTTTAGCATCTTATGTGTCCTTGAACTTTATGTGTACATAATATAATCACAAAGCCTCAAGCTTGCAGAAAACACACAAACACACATGACCACATACCTTTTTCGAACCGGCGAAGCCCTCAGACTCCAGGAAGAAGTAGGCAAAAGGCATCAGCACAAAGAGACAGAGATTTGAGAAAAGGGACACCAGGTTCCACAGGCCTGAAGAAAGATAAATCAGTTCATTCAACTTTCATTTCATTTCAACTTTAAGCTCAGCTACTTAACCTGATCCATATCATTTAACATAATAACAGCAATTGGATAACAATCCCCCCATCCCTTGTTCATTAAACATTTTGTCTAATTTGATTATAGTTGGTATGGTTTAACACATTTAAATCGATTCCACAGATTTTTCCTCCAAAACAAATGAATTAAAAAAAGTTCAAGAATCAAACTTCTAGTCTTCATTTTTTTCAAAACCCCAAACATTCTCATCTAAAACAACCCAAAAAACTGCTCTCAAAGGCTCAGGTTAACAGAGAAACCATCTGCACAAAAAACAGACACATGACACCACCTTGTGGAGATGACTGAAGCGAAGGAGAAAAATACTTCGAGCTGTATTGAAATTATTATAAAGAGTCAGGAGTAGTCAGGTGTATGGCCTCAGTAACATACTGTATGCATTGTTCAATGCACAAATCATTTAATAACCACTTTCTATGAAACACAAATTAAACTTTGTAATTTTGATTAAAAGTATCCAAAGGTAAGGACAAATAACATAATGTGTTTTTAGAAGAACAAAGTAAACCGTTAGCAGAACACAAGCAGCATTTATTTCTGCAACAGTCTGTGAATGTCACCTAATGCATGACAGACAATAGGTACAACCTTATGCAAAACTACTTAAGTAACACATATTATAATAAAATAAAAAAAAGGTGTGATACTGAGTCTGACCATGAATAAGTGATCCATTGAGCCATTGTATGTAGAAGTTTTTTGGTAGGGAGAGCACAATCTCATAACTGATTATAGAAAATGGTAAGAGAAGGACAGCTCCTCCAGACACTGCCAGTGTGAATGTACACAGGTACATCCTGAGAAAAGGCGGAAACAAAGTAAAAAGTTAGTGAAAAGCATGGTAATAATTCTTGTACATTATTATGAATGATTTTTAATCAGTTTTATTTTCACATTTAAGGTAATGATGTAACAATATGGGGTTACATTAAGAAAATACAAGTGACTACAACTCAAGGTACAGTGGAAGATTTTATAAGAAAATGTTAAACTAAGGATTCTTTGATATTAAGCTGTATATACCTGGATCCTTTAAATGCACTATAAAAAAAACAGCACTTGTTATCATGCCAGATATGGTCAGTATCAAACAACTCACGATATTCTGTTGACAATGGCATCCTCATCTTCCTGATCATCTGTTGGCATAAGAAAAAAACATAAAATCAACCAATAAACCAGACACAGATTTAAAGTCATTTTGTTTTTGATAGAGATTATGTTCTTAGTGCTGTGATGCTCTGACAATCTTTATCAGAAATAACAGTCAGCGTTTTTTTTCTTTCTTTTCTTTACTGTGAATTTGCAACACAAACAGCCTCAGCTACAGAGGTCACAGAAACATGACAGATGTTTTAATAAGTCTAAAGCATGATCTGTCTTCATTTAACTAAAAGCTACTTGAAAACAATACTGGTTAATCATAAATCACAAATATGTGAATAAACCTTTACAATCAACGGCCAGATGGAGGCTGTCAAGAGTCAATGCGGGTTCGAGAGTAGAGGAGAGGAATGACTTAAGAAGTGGCAAAAAGCGTAAGAGAGAGATGGATAGAAAGTGCAGAACAGCACTTTAAACTAATTACACAAATTGCATTGAAAAAGCCTCTACATGAGGCCTGAGGTCCTAGAGCTTTACAGTCATGCTTCACAATAGCAGCTGTACTTTTATAGAGACAGGAGTCTTTAGAACAACCTAGTTTCACCTGCGATCACCGCTCTCCACAGGGGTTAACTGACATTACTTATACTACTTTTAAATAGGAGGGCATGACCTGATCAGGAACTAAAATCGTCCTCATGTGTAAAGGAGGCTTGAGGTGGCAGCACATTGTGTTATGGAGTTGGATAATGCTCAAAAGATTACTATAAGGTGTTATGGAGTTCTAAAAGGTGTAAACCCCCTAAAAGTGTGCAAGCAACCAAACAACCTGTCCTTTTGTCATCTAGGAATTTGATCTACACTAAATCTGAGGAGCTCACAGGTATTATATTATTAAGTTATAAATATTAATATGGGTAAACATTAATATATAAATATAATTATACATAGTAAATATTATAAATACAATTGCATTTAAATAGTACAAGAGTTTGATCAGAAACAGAACTGTATTATTCATGCTTACCGCTTTTTCTCTTGTAGCGTGAGATGATGCAGTACGACACAATGTACAGCACTGCAAACAGGAGGAAGCAGACCTAGAAACACACGAGACCGGAGTGTATTTTAAGAATATGGACTGATGGATGTGTGTATGTAAACATGCCGTTCATGTTTGAACTTTTACTCATATTACACCTTGCTTGTATCCTCAGAGAACTACAGAGCACTAACAAAGTTCTGCATTAGATAAATGCAATTGTGCTCCAACATTAAAATAAACCTACAACAGGGTTAAGTATCTGTTAACACAAGGAATTCAGATGAGAAGGAATTCATAGCTCAGGTTGCTTTGGAATAACAAATAACTTCTATTAAAGCATAAATAATATGCTTAACAACCCTTTGCAGAGTGAAGCACAGACGTTTTGTGTGCTCCACTGGAAGACAGCACTCAAAATCCACACCTCCAGACAAACCCAAAGTATTTCCATTCTCCAAACCAAAACCTAATAATACAGGAACATTCAGCAAATCTGCTCTTTAATGAACTGTATTCATAATCATATTTGTTATTAATTTTAAAGCTTGACAATGTCAAACACTGGTCAGCAGTCTCACAAGCTAAAGAGCCCAATATAAAATTTTGTGATGCCTGCTAGGGAAAGTCCACAAATAATAAAACCCAGAATATTATAGCAACAGCAAAGTGACATCCAACAGATTTCAGATTTTTACTGAAATCTGGCATATAGCCACATAAAAAAAATAGCATACTAAAAATTATTACATTGATATTTATCATTAAACATGGCTTCTTTCAAAATATATAATGTATATATGTGACCCTGGAGCACAAAACCAGTCTTAAGTAGCACGGGTATATTTGTAGCAATAGCCAAAAATACATTGTATGGGTCAAAATTATAGATTTTTTTTTATGCCAAAAATCATAAGGATATTAAGTATAAGATCATATTCCATGAAGGTATTTGGTAAATTTCCTACTGTAAATATATCAAAACTTAATTTTTGATTAGTAATATGCATTGCTAAGAACTTCATTTGGACAACTTTAATAACAATTTTCTCAATATTTCTTGATTTTTTTTTTGCACCATCAGATTCCAGATTTTCAAATAGTTGTATCTCGGCCAAATATTGTCCTATCCTAACAAACCATACATCAATGGAAAGCTTATTTATTCAGCTTTCAGAAATCTAAATTTCAAAAAATTGGTTTTGTGGTCCAGGGTCACATAATATAATACATAAAAGTGTTTCCAATTTTAGCAACAGCTAGAACATTTCCAGGTATAATGTTCCTCTGTGAAAGCTACAGTCATAAACACTTGTGCTGGAAATAAATGACATATGGTCCAAAGTAGGGCTGCACGATAAATCGCATGCGATATTTAATACGCATCTTGTCAGAAAGCCGGTTCTGTAATCAGCGGTAAATCTCCATCACCTGCGGGCTTCAGCCCTAGTCCAAAGCATTACTTATTTGTTGACAATTTTCAAACCATTCTAACTGATGCTTGCAAGACTATTACAAATAACTCTCACAATGCCTAGATGGCCCTGAGGCATTAACCATTCTTATTCTTGAGTTCTGCATTAAAAACCACTCAGAACCCATTAAAGGGGTCATATGATGCTATTTTAAAGATCATTATTTTGTGTGTTTGGTGTAACAGAATATGTTAACATGCTTTAATGTTCAAAAAACACATTATTTTTCAAATACTGTACATTATTGTAGGTCCTCTATGCCCCGCCTCACTCAAACACGTCGTTTTCAACAAAGCCCCTTCCTTTGACAAGCGCAGTCTGCTCTGATTGGCCAGCTGACCCAGTGCATTGTGATTGGCCGAACACCACAAGCACGCGTCGGAAA
>NW_015548200.1:167162-175002 GCF_001515605.1 Sinocyclocheilus anshuiensis
CCTTTGTGCACAGCCAGCCTTGTACTCTTCTAGGTTCAAAAAACTGTCGTCCATAAAATGCATTGCACATATTCGAACATCTGGGTTGTGCTGTTCTGTTGTAAATAAATCTTAACCAATGATTCCTAATTGCATCTACTTCCGGAAGGCCAAATAAAGTGCTTTTGCTTTTGCCTAGAAACACACAGCGTCTCCCTGACATGGCTGCTTCAACACTAACTGCGTTCCTGAAACCACGCCTTCTTTCTTTGCGTGCACATTTGGGCCGCATTATGCTAATATTGCCACATAGTGAGGTAGGTATGTGGGGGCGTGTTAGAACGAGCCGTTTTAGGGTGGCGTGGCAGAGTCTTAACTTTGATAAAGAATATCTCTTTGGTTTTGACACTTTAGTCTTTGCAACTTTACAGATCTTCTTTATGCACCAAGAGCTTGTAACACTCCAAAGAGAAAGGAAAACTTGAAATCGCATCATATGACCCCTTTAAGCAGCAACAGTGATCTTAGCACAAGCAATCACCATGTTGAAAATCCTTGTTTAATAAACACAGGACTGAATTAATTTGTTATAAATATAAAATGTAACATATACTGTAGATACACAAGCTGTAGACAAAATAGCTTTAGAAAATAAGGATTGTTTGTTTGGTAAAGGGCAAAATATATCAAGATCCTTGTATTTCATACAGTTTAGAAACTGCCTGGCCATTAACATCACAGCATTACTAAAGAGCCAGAAAAGCTTACATTGTATGCAGCTGATAACAGCTATCTCACTTCTACACACAAAAAGAATTTAGACTCTGAAATACACTGCACATTTCTACATTCTCTCTAAAGTTAGTGGTAAAATTGTAACTGAAAGGTCAGGTGTTACTCTTAAAATGACTGTTGTCGAAATAAGACAATAAACTTAAATAGTCAAAACTGCATCAGCGAGACAAAGTGAATTTCTTTTGTTAACACTTTTTATTGCTGCACTCTCTACACTACAGAACCACTTGCTTGGTATTTTAAAGTGTAGATCAAGAACAATGTTGACCACTAATTCATTCAGTTAAACACCGATATTCATTTAGAAGGCAGAGACAGCAGCTGGGATCACTATAAACAACACTAAAGATTTTTGGCTGTTCTTACAAGGAAAGGCTGCAAAATGTGTTCAGTCAGACATGCCAGTTAGCACTGACAGATTCATTCGTGATATTTAATGACCTGAAGATCATGCAATCCATTCATCTATGACACATGAGAACAGGTTTGCCTACGCAGGAATGAGAGGCACATTACATCCTGACACCCGAAATAAAAACTGCAAACCTGCAATGCTCATGTGTACACCAACAACAGTAAACAAGCTGTCAGTGTAGAACCGTTATGATTAACTTACTCAACTGGTCTAACTACCACATAATGATTATAATGGACCGTTAACGTTCCGTCTGCTCTAATTCTACTAGAGATTCAGTAATATATGTCACATACACATACCGTTAGCAGTCAGAGAGCATCATGCATAAATATATATACAACCGTAGTGAATCTAATGCGCCACAATAGAAACAGAAAGGGATTAATTAGCTCAATATTGTAGCTAACGACAAGCTAACAGGCTAGCTAGCTAACAAGCCTAATGTACCTCTCTCATACTCACTAATGTTTCTACGGAGAAATTATGATAATTTTCAATTATCGTAAACCCATTAATTTTTTTTTTCAGTTTAAGAAATATAGGTAAATGAGGCTAGATGCGAGTTGAAACGAAGAACACAGTGCGCAAACACACGGTCAGTGTGCTGTACTCACAATGTACTCGCGCACTTGGCTGTGGAAATTCTGCTCTCTAATCGTCACATCGTCTTCTTCCATTCTTCATATTGCAGAAACACATTCATTAGCAACGCATTTTTGTGGCGATTCCATTCACTGTAAGAGAAAGCGCCTCTGTAAGACAAACAGACTACCGAAGTAGAGCTCGACTCGACTGACTGACAGCGCTCGCGTCTCAGCACCAAATAAACGACCAAAACAGTCAAAATATATTGCGTCATCATTCAGCGACACGCGACAGGACGACAGGTTCACGCACACAGGCGAGCTGTCACTGAGAATAAAGTAGATTTATAATGTAAGATTTACATAATTCAAAATATTTTCAGCGTTGTTTCGGACAGGTCTGACGTGTCCTGACGTAGCTGAAACGTTATACTGAGAGTGCAATTAACAGCATATTTTGCCAAACATAGAAATATATATGTTTTTGGCCATGTACATACATATTTTTTGGTCAAGCAAGGAAGCTTACACAATGCACATATTAGCACTAATTAAGACCTGTATCCTGTACACAGTACTACTACTTCCACTACCAATAATAATCCATCCATAAATATACCTATCTATCCAGCCTATATTATTATTAGTAGTATTGTAAAAAAATATAATTTAATTTTTTGCTAAACGTCAGAGTATATCAGGCTATGTGCAGATCTCTTGGGATTAGGCTACTCGTGTCTCCAAGTAGTTTAAAATATATAGTCCTATATATTAGAAACAAAACCTTTATGCTTATATGCACTCTATATGTATAGGCACATATACTTATTTATTATTATCTTAATTCATTGCAACAAGTACGCTCCGGCTCAGTAGATGGCGATAAAGCCACATAATTTTGTTTTCTCTACTTTAATAACGTCTAACGAAGAAACAACATCAATGGCGGCCTCCAGCTTCTGCATGTGTTATCTTTTCTGGTAACTCTTTCATGGGATAATTTGCGATATTCAGCCTGTAAACACGCAACCATTTACAATAAATAAAGATTGTATGCACAGCCAGATATATTTAATTGAAAAATGAAGGCAAAGGCGCAGCGCAAGAGCAATGGGAAAGCTGGAAAGCAAACACACAGGGATACACTTCAGAAATTCAGGGATTCGGTTAATAACTTTGTGAAGAGCAAAGGCGGCTTCGGTGAAAATGAAAGCGACCAAAGAGGAATATTCGTAAAGAGGAAAAGTAGAAAAGAGCTGCGCAAAGAGAAACGTAAGTTAAAGAAAGCCAAAAAGAAAGGCCACTACACGGGTCAGTCACTCCCGAACCCGAGCGAGGAACCTGCTCCAAATACTCCTGCTGAGGAGGAAAAGACACAGAAACCAGCCCTAAAGCCGACTGGAACTCTTAAAAATGCCACTCAGAGACAGCAGAAGACAAATACAGACAATGTTCATATTAAAGATGGTGAAGACGAAACGACAAAAAGGAAGGTCCACTTCTCCGAAGATCTGCCAAAACAGAGAAAGAAATCTAGCCTGAACGAGAGCAGAAAGCGGGTTCTATTAGAGGCGAATATCGAAGAGGACAAAGTAATAAAGAGACTAGAGAAACGCCTTGGACTGAATAAAAGAAAGAATAAAAAGAGTCTACCTCAGTCATTCACCAACGATGGACTCGATTACATTTTAGGGATTCTTGAGCCTGGAGCATCTGCAACGGGCCTGTATGAGAGTGATGAAGAAATGGACATTGACAAAGCTAAAGATGACTTTGATGAGTTGGACGAGGATAGCGATGGGAAAGTGACAGATGATGAGAACAAGGATGACAGTGAGGATGTAGAAGATGACACCCAGATAGAAGATGAGGTGGAAGGAGATGAAGATGAGGAAGATACAGATGCATCAGAGGAAAATGATGTGGAGGAGAAGAAAGACTCTCAACAAAAAACACCTGAAAGCCAGAAGCCCGTATGTCATTCTAAATCTGGATAATATTTATTATTATTTAGGTTTAAATCTCCCTCTACCTAATGCTCAATTCAAGTCACATTTATTTCTACAGTACAGATTGTTTCAAAGCAGTAATAAGCAGGAAATTGTGTTAATGTTGCAAAATTCATCAATTATGGAACAAATTCATTTTCAGTTGTAAAGCATTTCAACAGAAGACAGTAATGTCATTATTCAGCTCAATAGCAGTGTCAGTGTTACGAAGTTCATCAGTCATGAAGCAAGCTTAATTCAACTATAAAGCAGCTCTAAAGTGACGTGACATGTGGCCAAGTATGGTAAGCATACTAGGAATTAGTGCTCTGCATTTAACCCATCCTTAGTGCACACACACAGCAGTGAACACACACACACCGTGAACACACACCCGGAGCAGTGGGCAGCCATTTATGCTGCGGCACCCGGGGAGCAGTTGGGGGTTCGGTGCCTTGCTCAAGGCCACCTCAGTCGTGGTATTGAAGGTGGGAGAGAGCGCTGTACATTCACTCCCCCCACCTACAATCCCTGCCGGTACGAGACTCGAACCCGCAACCTTTGGGTTACGAGTCCGACTCTCTAACCATTAGGCCACGACTTCCCCATAACAGAGCCGTTGTCAGAAGTGGGATTGGGATTGTATGCAAGACAATAATGTTATATTCAGTGTCATAGAGTCAGTACTGGTAATTACTCTTTTTTTTCCATATTGCATGCTCATCAGAAGTATGTTTTGAAGCGAATTGTGGTTTCTTCTTTTTATAGAATCCTGCCACAGCAGGCAAGTATGTTCCACCTTACTTACGAGAAGCCGTGGACAGCAAACGCAAAGTCGAGCTGGAGAAACTGAAGCGCACTGTGAAAGGTCTGATAAACAGGTAAGGTGCAATGAAAGGTATAGACTACGTAATTGCACAATTTGAAGAAGCTTTCTTTTTAAAGATCCGTTTGATAACCCTGTCCTGTTTGGCAGGTTGAGTCAGCCCAACATGGCATCTATCAGCAGTCAGTTGGAAGAGATGTACATGAGCACCAGCAGGAAGGACATGAACGATACACTCACTGACATTCTGCTGGCTGCCTGCGTCACACCTGCTCTCATGCCTGAAAGGTTACCCTTTCAATAATGACTTCATTTAATAACCCAGTCTTTGATAATCAGTTTATTGTTTCAATTGATTATGTTTACATGAGAAAGCCAACACACTGATATTCTATTTTAAATTAATATTCTTCTTCTTCTGAGATGAAAGGCCCTAGGGCGTTCAAGACATATCCACCAAATTAGTGTCAGACCTTCAAACTGTTTTGACTTATGGCTGTAATGCACTACACAAATTTTGCCCTGATTTGCAGTCTGGAAGGTGGATGTGTAAATGCTAGTTGCTGAAAGTCAGAGCCAGTCTTCAGATTTTGGCCAGGCTGAGTTGACAGGTTTCGCAGAGTGTAGTGTATAATGGGCACAGATTTTTTTTTAAGCTTCAGACTATGATTCCATCTAATCAGAGGATATGAAACATGTTGAAACATGAAACAGGTGATTTTAGAACACGTATTGTTTATATTTGTCACACATCTCCTAGCAATTCATGTAGTGCATTGCAGCCTTCAGTGTGCTATAATTTGGAATGTCATAGCAATCACCCAGAACACCCTGGTAACCATCTTGCGACATCCTAGCAACCACATGGTCACTACCTGGCAGTCACCCAGAACGCCTTAGCTACATCCTCTTGAGCACCCTAGCAACTGCATAGCAGCTACCTAGCAACCATGTGGCAAAACCTTAGCAACGGCCACGCAACCACCCAGTACAGCACTGAATATCTTTTAAAACTACTTTAAATGTTCTAGCTACGCTCTCTTAAGCCAACATCAAAGTTTGTCTTTACTGTTTCCTGGCTCACTTAAATACACACTTAATAAATTAAATATGACTTTAAAACAACACACTAATAAATCATTGTAAATTATTTTAACTATCACTGACTCTCTGTTCCAGGCTTCTCATGGAGCACATCCTTCTTGTCAGTGTCCTTCACTTTAGTGTTGGCCTGGAGGTATCTAATATATTTTACTTCACCTTACACTTGTCATCATGGCAATATAGTCCACACTCACTCACTCATTCACTCACTGTTGTTTTCAGTGGTATAATGTTATAAGAATCTTTATTATAGTGTGTAGATTTGGTTGACGCTGGCTAATTTCTTACTTTCTCTCCTGGTTTCCCTGAGGTTGGAGCTCATTTTCTGGAGACTGTAGTCCGTCAGTTTGATAAAACCTACAGTCAACTTGATGCTACAGACAAAGAATGTGACAACTTGATGTCCATAATTGCCCACCTCTACAACTTCCATGTGGTCCATGCCCTCCTGGTGTTTGACATTCTGAAGAAGCTGGTGACATGTTTCAGTGCAAAGGATGTAGAACTGGTTCTGCTGGTGCTGAAGAAAGTTGGGTTCGCTCTGAGAAAGGATGACCCGCTAGCTCTTAAGGAGCTGATCTCCGAGGCTCAGCGGAAAGCCAACGCTGAAGGAGAGCGTTTTCAAGACCAAACAAGGGTAAGACACCTGTCTTCTAGTGCTTAGGAGTTATCATATTATATTTGCTTTTAATCATTTACTAGACTCATTAATCCAAAGCAAATTACAAATGAGGACAACTGAGGTGAATCTCAAATGAGGTCATATGCTGCAGTTGGTCTCAAGTGAAAACATTTGTTATGTTGACTTGCTTGTCAGATTCGGTTTATGTTGGAGACTATGCTGGCGCTGAAGAACAATGACATGAGGAAGATTCCAGGTTATGACCCTGAACCCGTGGAGAAGTTAAGGAAACTTCAGAGGACTTTGGTGAGAAAATGACTGATGTTAATTTGCATTACTTATGTAATTTTCACTGTTACATTTATAAGGTGGACTAGCAATGCAAAAATGCTTAGAGTTGGTAACTAGTTTATATCCACCTGTATTATCAACAATAAGTTCGTTCAAGCCTTAATAGTAAAATAAATATTTGGTATTTTTGGCGCTAAATGTACTTCTCGCTTTGTCCACCAGGGGTCAGACTAACTTCATAGTTTGGTGTGGTCACATTGATCAGACTTTTGTACAGTATTTTTTTAGAGAATCGTGGAATGTGTTTGCAGTCCGTTATCTTGTTTCTCATGCACTAAACATAACATTCTTAACAGATTCACAGCAGTGCTGGAGGAAGTGACATGAAGTTAAGAGTCTCACTAGATAATCTTCTGGAAGCTGAGCGTGTTGGCCGTTGGTGGATTGTAGGATCTTCCTGGAGTGGAGCACCAATGATCGATGACCATGGAAACAAGACAACCACCCCATCCACCAAAGGGGAACAAGTATGTGAAAAAGAAAAAAAAATGTGTTTTTGCTTATTTAGAAATGTTTTCATGAGTCATTTAAATTAGGGATGCACCGATACCACTTTTTCCAGTACTTGCCCGATACCGATACTTTTATTTTTGGTACTTGCCGATACCGAGTACAGATACCGATATTTTTTTATTTACCAATACATTTTTTAAATATTGGGTACAGAAATGAAAATAATATGTATAATGTTAGTTGGTTAACTTCGTTTAGTAAATAGATACAGTCAAACCTAAATTTATTCAACATTTCTCATATTTTCACAGTTTATTCGCTATAGTTTATAAAATGGTAATAAAATATGACAAGAACTCAGAGTTAAACTGTCAGAACAAATTCATCTTGATAATATCAGACAACTTTTATAGAAAGGTATGTAATGCATTACAATCAACCAACAATTATTCAGAGAACTGTTAGTATGACAATATTTACACAACTATCAATACTTTGTCAGGCCAACCTTAGCCTCAATGACAGCCTGTAGTCTCCTGGGCGTGCTGTCAGCCAGGTTCATGCAAACCTGAACTTCAATTATTTCCCAGACTCGGTCTGAATAATTTTTGGTCCCAAATTATCAGTTTTACTGGTAGTCCACAGTATGAAGAATTTTTGGGTATGTCACAGTTCACTTTATTCTGCTATCCTCACTTACATAAATGAACTATAGTGTCC